>NC_139635.1:35548520-35558520 GCF_964638095.1 Poromitra crassiceps
AAATAAAGACTGGGTTTGTCCGTCCTGCTTAATCTTAATATCTGAACGTACTGTGCAAACAGGGAAGTGTAGCATTTAGGTTTCTATTTCCCCAAATAGAAAAAACTACAGAATGGGCCTTTAACCCCTACACTGTAAATTCAATGGACAAGAACCTTGCTACACAAATCCAGCTACACACTAACTTGAGATGATGCATTTTGCTGCTGTGTTCTACACTGATTTGCCTGATGGTGGCGCTGTATTTAAAGCTCAAACTTTCAAACTGTGAAAGGCCAGAACCCCTACCTACACTGATCCAGTGTAAAAGTTGAAAGCGTGAAGCAGCTTGTTATTGGTCGGCCCAATGGGGGGCCTGCATTATTCACATCGTTCATGTTGACTGTTGACTTGTTAGTATTTGCCGTGTGCTGTTGTGTTATACATGTCCCATGGTGAGCTCTTTAGCATCCAGGAGTGTGTTCTCCTCACCTCTCTCAACCTTCACACCAAGAACCATCTGCTGTCAGCATCCAGGAGTGTGTTCTCCTCACCTCTCTCAACCTTCACACCACGAACCACCTGCTGTCTCAAACTATTAAACCTGGAAACTTTTGCAGGGCAGAACCCCCTTCTGGCGCTTCTGACAGTGAAGAAACGTACGCTGCATTCATGTGGTGTCGGGAAAATAAGTTCCCTGATCGTTTCCTTTGCTCTTTGTTGTCACGCAAAAACGAAACCGCTATGAACATGTTGTTTAAACTCTCTGAGTAATAAAGTACAACACATATTCTTTGTAGCGTCCATGTTGTTTCCACATGACCATTTAAAAGCTCATGAACACACAGAGGAACGACTTCTCAACTCAGGAAATGAGACAATCCGAGCATTACCTGAAGGCAGCATTTGTCAAAGCCTAGCCGTAGCCTGTTGTACGCGGTCGGGGCTGTAAAGAGTGGATAAATAGTTTTGAACGTCACACAGCCCCCGCAAAATCACTCGCTTCACTTCAGGAATTGATACATCTGGAAGGTCTACTCTAGATGAGCCGCACGACTGAATTATTTATCCCAATTCAAGTTAGCGAAAGGCTAACTGGAAATTAGCTAGCCTGGGTAAACCCAGCCTCCACGTGACCTGCTCTCAGAGAGCAGGTCTGAGAGCAGGTCACGTGGAGGCTGGGTTTACCCAGGCTAGAAATTAGCAGGCTAGCTGGGTGGGAGCCTCTGTTGCGCAGCGTGGCGGGAATGTCCCCGGACGACAACAGATTGAAAACTCCGGTCCTACTGTGGAATACAGAGAGAGTTATGTGGCAGTGATAGGCTTTTGGGAAGTCGTTTGGTAATGTCTTGAATGTAACGGACGTTCATTTATATCTTAAATTTATGCACTCTAGCTTTAGAGAATAGCAAGTCAGTCTTAATATAATCAGCGAGAGAAAAAATTACTCATCTGAAATCGAAGTAAAACAGGGGTGGTTTGCTGTGCTGTGGAGGTCTGTGTTATGCATTCACATTGACATGCTCCATCTTTAGCGGAGCCACCTACTGCACAGTGAGAGCAGCTCCAACAATCATCTCCAATCCCACATCAGCAGCATTACAAACAAGAGTATGGAGAGCAGGGGTCAGGATTTAGGTTGGGATTGATGTATTTTCCAATGTAAATGAAGATCACATTATAAGCTCTCTTTGTGTGTTGTTTGCAGGATCCAGTCTGGCTCCTACCTCAGTACTGGCTGGTTCACACTCATCCTCGCCATGGACATGTGCAAAGAGATCCATATCTACGGCATGATAAACGACACCTACTGCAAGTAAGACACCAGCTACCACCACCCCTCCACATACCTCCACACACCTCCACCACACCTCCACCACACCTCCACCACACCTCCACCACCCCTCCACCACCCCTCCACACACCTCCACACACCTCCACCACCCCTCCACACACCTCCACACACCTCCACCACACCTCCACACACCTCCACCACCCCTCCACACATCTCCACCACCCCTCCACACACCTCCACCACCCCTCCACACACCTCCACACACCTCCACCACCCCTCCACACACCTCCACACACCTCCACCACCCCTCCACCACCCCTCCACACACCTCCACCACACCTCCACACACCTCCACCACCCCTCCACACATCTCCACCACACCTCCACCACCCCTCCACACACCTCCACCACACCTCCACCACCCCTCCACACACCTCCACCACACCTCCACACACCTCCACCACCCCTCCACACATCTCCACCACCCCTCCACACACCTCCACCACCCCTCCACACACCTCCACACACCTCCACCCCCCCTCCACACACCTCCACCACCCCTCCACCACCCCTCCACACACCTCCACCACCCCTCCACACACCTCCACACACCTCCACCACCCCTCCACACACCTCCACACACCTCCACCACCCCTCCACACACCTCCACCACCCCTCCACACACCTCCACCACCCCTCCACACACCTCCACCACACCTCCACCACCCCTCCACACACCTCCACCACCCCTCCACACACCTCCACCTCCCCTCCACACACCTCCACACACCTCCACCACCCCTCCACACACCTCCACCACTCCTCCACACACCTCCACCACCCCTCCACCACCCCTCCACACACCTCCACCACCCCTCCACACACCTCCACCTCCCCTCCACACACCTCCACACACCTCCACCACCCCTCCACACACCTCCACCACACCTCCACACACCTCCACCACCCCTCCACACACCACCACCACCCCTCCACACACCTCCACCACCCCTCCAGACACCTCCACCACCCCTCCACACACCTCCACACACCTCCACACACCACCACCACCCCTCCACACACCTCCACCACCCCTCCACACACCTCCACACACCTCCACACACCTCCACCACCCCTCCACACACCTCCACACACCTCCACACACCTCCACCACCCCTCCACACACCTCCACCACCCCTCCACACACCTCCACCACCCCTCCACACACCTCCACCACCCCTCCACACACCTCCACCACCCCTCCACACACCTCCACACACCTCCACCACCCCTCCACACACCTCCACACACCTCCACCACCCCTCCACACACCTCCACCACCCCTCCACACACCTCCACACACCTCCACACCCCTCCACACACCTCCACCACCCCTCCACACACCGCCGTGAAAAACACACACCTGCTGGGTTATTGCAGCGGGAGATTCCCTGCCTATCAACACAAGGGTCGCAGGTTGCCTCTGGCTTGGTCACTCATCCGTACAGGCACAATTGGCCGTGTCTGCGGGTGGGAAGCCGGATTAGGTGTATTATGTCCTGGTTGCTGCACTAGTAGTGCCTCCTCTGGTCGATCACGGGGAGGGGAACCGGGGGGAATAGTGTGATCCTCCCATGTGCTACACGCCCTGCCGGTGGAACCCGAACTCCTCCTTGTCAGGTGAGAAGAAGCGGTTGGCGACTGCACTTGTATCGCAGGGAAGCATGTGCTAGTCTCCCCAGATCGGCAGAGGGGGCGGAGCAACGACCGGGACAACAGGAGGAATTGGCCAAGTACAATTTGGGAGAAAACCGAGGGGGGGGGGGGGGGGGGGGGGGGTTGGGGGTGGTCAGCGGGGGGGGGGGGACTTGATAAAAAAAGAAGCAGAAAAACAAACACCTTCCTGCAAAACTTAGAAAAGTAGATTCGCATTCACAGCAGCAGCCAAATGGTTCCCTCCCTCTAACCACGGCCCGTAACCACGGCCTGCCCTGTTGGAATATTCCAATGCCACAGTTTGAATTTAATGGATGAATTTCCATGCAGGAATCCATATTGGGTTCTCTGTGCCGTGAATACCATTATGTTTTCCTGCCTAGAATACCCAGCAGGTTGCTGGCACAGACTCTCCACCGCTGCGGGTGGCTGGACTGCAGCACCCTGTCTCCTCTCTTTAAAAGTAGTATTTGTATAAGGGCCTGGTCTCCTCTCTCTCTCTCGCGCTCTCTCTCTCTCGCGCTCTCTCTCTCTCTCTGCTGGGTGAGTGATGACCGTGTGGCTGCGGGCCGTAGGAGGGATGACAAACAAGATGTTGTTGCTGCTTGGGGGCGAGGCTGCTCCTTCTCAGACATCTCAGCTGTAATGGAGGCCAGGCAGCGAGCTCTGCCTCTCTATCCCCCTGGATCAAACACTTTGACCTCAAGCAAAGTTCACCCATCCCGTGTTCCCCCGTGGAGTTTACAAAATAAAATAGCGGCAGACCAACCCAATCGCCAGAATAAAACATTGGCATTCTACATGTCTCAAAACCGGGGATATGTACAATAGCAACGTAAATTTGAAACAAAAAATATATTTCTAAAACATGGCATTTTATGTCTACCATGTCAACGTAAATTTTAATTTGAACACTACACTGCTCACCTCACTGCCTTTCCGACAACGCAAATAAAACAACTTTGGTGATGTTTAGGCTAGCAAACCAACTTGGTTAGGTTTAAGTTCCTCGCTCAGGAATCAAACTGGTGCTCTTTAGCTTGTAACTCAGGGACACTGCAGGTCTGCTAATCCCACCCAAGTCTCTCCCCAGACTCAAATATTCTGTTGAATCGCTGAGCTCAGCATACTTTATAAATGAGTCTGTGTGCCACTTTGCAGCCCTGCTGCTGTTTTGAGGGCAGATAGGAGTCGAAATTGAATGACTGACAGGTCGTGCCACCAATGAGAGAGTGGTTCATTTTCAAAAGTCAACAGAGTCAGGTTGGGTGGGCGCATGCCTGATTGCTAAAGTCGTTACTGATTGGTGCCGCCAGGGAACCAATCACTGGCAAGGAATCAGCGTACGAACTCTTATGCAGTGTTGCCAACTTGGTGACTTTTTTCGCTATATTTAGCTACTTTTCAGACCCCCCTGGTGACTTTATTTCTCAAAAGGGACTAGCGACAAATCTGGCGACTTTTTCTGGACATGGGAAGCAACGTTATTGTGTTGAATCGCAACGGATTTTGCCTATAAATTGGTGCGGCTGCTGCCGGGTTTTCTCTCTCTCTCCTCCTCTCTGCCGGTCTGATAAACACAGCGCTTCAGTGCATCTTCCCTCTCCTCTCCGCTGAGAGCAGCAGGATAGGGTTTACTTGTAATTTCTAACAGAGGATGCTGAATCTGGCCCAGGCGGGCAGAATCAGCACTTCATATTACAACCATACAGTCAATGATTACAACGGCTACGCATCATTAGCATAATTCGATATGCAAATTAGCGTGTGACGTCATCTCGCGACTTTCTGAGCAGCGATTTTGCTTTGAAAAGAATCGGCAACACTGCTCTTATTGGTCTGGCGTTGAGACTGATCCCGCCCCTACTCCCTTAGGCGCCTGCTTCAAACATGAGACCGTCGTTATGATGACGTGTATAATGTTAATATTCACGTATGTAGAAACGTGTTATGGAACGTATTTTCATTTGGAAATGCTGGCGTCTGGGCTGGGCAGACACATCATAGAGAGCAGTGATCAGTCAAGCAGCACAGGGATTTGATGAGTCAGTGAGCGCTCGCTGTCTCTCTCTCGTCTCACTCATCGTCTCCCGTCCCGCCAGAGAGACAACAGGATATTGTGTTTCAGTGAGTTTCTATCTTAACAATCTTAAGCCCTTTTTACACAGAGATGCTGCATTGGTGTAAAGAAGTGTAAAGAAGAGCAGTGAACCAAGCAGCCCCGCCATAGTTACGCCCTTCCCCGGGGGTGTGCTTTTAGATAGCATCCACCCCTCCCGGATTGAATTGAGGCGTGAACCATGACGGGCGTTGAGCTTATTATGTTTGAGGAGTCAATTTAATGAGCAACTTTCAATATTGGTCTGATCGACTTTATGGATCACAGAGGCAGCATCGTGTATTATTACAAGCTACAGGTAACACAAGGCTTTCTTACCTTTGGTTCCAGTTTTTTGTAAAGCATATTCCCATGTTGTGAAGTAGCCGAATTAAGTCCGTTCTCAAAGCGTGTTGACTGGACGCCCGCGTCTCAAATAGGGATGCAACGGTATGAGTTTTTGATGGTATGATAACCTTGGACAAAAATACCACGGTATCGCGGTATTGCGGACCATTTGTGTTTTTACAATAGCCGAAATATTCCCATACAGCCGACGTCGTCTTTTTAGATGGGGGAAAGTTCAGGGGGGTCCTTGCGGCTCCTCTCTACTGTGCTCTAGTCTAGGTAGGCATGCAGCCAGGAGGAGGGGCCAGCTCCTCTCTACTGTGCTCTAGTCTAGGTAGGCATGCAGCCAGGGGGAGGGGCCAGCTCCTCTCTACTGTGCTCTAGTCTAGGTAGGCATGCAGCCAGGAGGAGGGGCCAGCTCCTCTCTACTGTGCTCTAGTCTAGGTAGGCATGCAGCCAGGGGGAGGGGCCAGCTCCTCTCTACTGTGCTCTAGTCTAGGTAGGCATGCAGCCAGGGGGAGGGGCCAGCTCCTCTCTACTGTGCTCTAGTCTAGGTAGGCATGCAGCCAGGAGGAGGGGCCAGCTCCTCTCTACTGTGCTCTAGTCTAGGTAGGCATGCAGCCAGGGGGAGGGGCCAGCTCCTCTCTACTGTGCTCTAGTCTAGGTAGGCATGCAGCCAGGGGGAGGGGCCAGCTCCTCTCTACTGTGCTCTAGTCTAGGTAGGCATGCAGCCAGGGGGAGGGGCCAGCTACTCTCTACTGTGCTCTAGTCTAGGTAGGCATGCAGCCAGGGGGAGGGGCCAGCTACTCTCTACTGTGCTCTAGTCTAGGTAGGCATGCAGCCAGGGGGAGGGGCCAGCTCCTCTCTACTGTGCTCTAGTCTAGGTAGGCATGCAGCCAGGGGGAGGGGCCAGCTCCTCTCTACTGTGCTCTAGTCTAGGTAGGCATGCAGCCAGGGGGAGGGGCCACATAAGCTACACTCTGCAAGCGACCTGGGCACTTTGTTTTGGGGAAACAGCTGATACCGTGGGGAAGGTATGACGACAAATCTTAGTGGTTTTGATACCGTGACGTTTTCAAACCGCGGTATACCTTCAAACGGTATACCGCTGCATCCTTAGTCTCAAACAGTCTGCTTTTAATAACGTTGTCGGCGTCAATATAAACCACTTGGTTTCTACTTTTAAAAGTTTGACTGTCTGGTTATGTCACTTTCAGAAGAGCAGAGCTCCTCTCAGGCACGGTGGGTGATGAGGCGCACAGCTGCTCGAATGACTCACCACAGAGTTGGGATATAGGCTATAGTAGGAGCACAGTCTGAATGCTACTAATGTTAATTGTTTTTCATAAGGGAACGCACAACAGGCCGAGACAGACTGCAGATATGCTTTGGTTAACTTATTTCTGATCGTAGAACTTCAATCTGGAGGTGGTTTTCCCTCAGTCCTCCTGTCATTTTTTGTTACGAATGAGCTGAGATTCCCGTCTTCCCGCGGCGTACCCTTTTAAACAGACGTCGATTCGCCGCTGATACGACCTCCGTTGGCGGAACGAACGGCGTAACAAAAGGACTCGCCATTCCGTCCCTGTGACTTTTACACAGGAGGCGAGGCGTAAATAATCCCACAACGATCAGGGCTTCCGCAGGCTGTGTAAAAGGGCCTTTAGAGTCACACAGAGTAGCCTACTGGAGGCAGCAACGCCATCTTTTGTTTGTGCCACACGATGTTCTTCAGTCAGAATTGACCTGGGCCGTTTTGCGCTGATGGAGATGGAACAGGTGGTGCAGACTGCAGACTGCAGAGAGGCTGAAATTGAATGTATTTGTTAACAGTGGTGTGACACAGAGACGAGTAGCGGAGCTCGGGCGGGCCGTGTGTTAGCTGGCAGACTCGCTCTGGAGCCACTGGCTCCTTGTTATGATGGCTGCCTCTCTGCTTTGGTTCATTCTCCAAATTAAATTGTCACACAAGTCATCCTCTCATAAAGCTGTCATCTGTTATTGGGGAATAAGCCAGGAGCGCACAGTGAATCTATCCCACTGCTGTGTCTCCCTTCCTCTCTCTCTTTATGGATCGCTCTCCTTCTTTCAAATGGTTTGAAGAGGCAAACTGCATCTGTCTGACTAAGGTCATGTGCTTCAGAAATGGTTTAAATCTGCCATATATACATATATATGTGTGTGTATATATATACTGTATGTGTCATATATCCGTTTTCATAGTTGTCTGTTTAGATGTTTTATGGCTCAGGCTAAATAGAATGGTCTTCACTGTGTTTTGGAGATAACAGTTGTTTCATTAAAAAGGGTATTTATGAAATAAAGTGGAAGAATAAGGACTGATAGGTCGAACAGTCACAGTGGAAGCTGATTGGCTGACAAGAGCTCATCTGATTCAAATGAGACAAACCTGCTGATTTATCACAGGCGGTGTAAGTTCAAATGCGTCAAACTCGCCTGATTGGAGGGATTTTAGTTAGTGTAACTTAATAGCTTAGATATTAGTTTTGCGGGCTGAACCAGTTGTGGACTACAGATTTTTGAAAATGCATTTAAATTGCACTTTAAATGGAACAGCATATCATAACATTATATGTTCATATAAATATAGAAGAACATTTGAACTTCAATAATAGTAGCCTGGTTAAAACCATCCGGATCTGTGAACTCACATTCTGTTTGGTTCTGTGGATCTGTCTGGACTCGGAGCTGTACACATTTCATTGGGTGGAAGTAGCCGGTCCCTCAGCCAATCAGCGTCAGATCCAGTCAAATCCAGATCCACTCAGGAAGAACGGCGCAAACATCTTTTCCGAGAGAGAGAAACTTTCTTGTTGAATTGTTGTCATTGAGTCTATTTCTGCAATAACAGCACTTGTGGCTGTTTAAACTCGACAGACGACGTTGATGTTACTGCTCCATCTGGAGAGCTACTCGCTTATTAAGCTGTGACGTATGACCTCCCGACAATACTACTTCCGGGTCCAAGCGTCCAAGCCGCTCTGCGTTGTCAATATGACGCAGTGCTGTGTCCCTCATTGTTGGAATAGATGCGAGACTAAAAAAACAATTCAACTCTCATTCTACCACTTTCCTTGCGATGAGAAAGAGAAGAGGAAATGGCTGCAGGTAATAAGGTACGTTACAATTCGGAGAAAGTATGTAGAAAACCAAAGTTTGGCGCTAAGTCTAAACAAATTATCTATAAAAAAGTTATAAGTTAAAAAAATTATTTATAAAGATATCTAAAAAGATTCACGGGATCCGCCATCATTTGTTTTGAATGAGGCGAATGGCCCCGGAGGTGACGCGGGGTGAACGTCTGTCGTCAGTCTCAACAACCGAACAGAGGCAGCATTACTGTTTTGCCAGCGGCGTTCCTGATTGGCCGGTTCCGATGTCAACTACCAGGCAGGTCCCCAATTGGCTAGAGCACTTTGTAATTTCTGAAAACACCCACCCACATTGATTATCGGTAAAGCCATCCTTTAAAGTTGCGTCCGATGTCAAATGGCGTAAAGTAGCGGGGATGTGCATATTGTCATAAGAGTCCTGTCCAAATATGTTTCCGGCATCTTAAAACAGCAGGTACAGCTGTTCTAGTGAGAAAAGAAAACGTTTGAAAGGAAAGGAGGTGCTGTGGCTTAGCTGGTGAAAGCGCCTGTCTAGTAAACAGGAGATCCTGGGTTCAAATCCCAGCAGCACCTTATGCTGTTGTCTTGACTTTGCAGACTTTAGGCTTTATCAATGGAAATCATCTTTATAGTAATCAGGAGTCTGTGCAAATCCTCTATGTTGAACATTTTCTATAATTAGTCGGCCTGAAGAAGCTCAAAGTCACATAGACCAACAGCCCGGTTAGCTCAGTCGGTAGAGCATGAGACTCTTAATCTCAGGGTCGTGGGTTCGAGCCCCACATTGGGCGTTAACCTTAATATTTGAATCCTATAAATTTATAGGCTGAGTCCTGTCCAAATATGTTTCTTACACATCCCTGTTCAGAGTGGCAACTGTCTCTTCACACAACCATAGGGTTAACCCTGAGTGGTGTGAACTCCCCAAGA
>NC_139635.1:35561020-35636020 GCF_964638095.1 Poromitra crassiceps
CTTCTTCTTCTTCTTCTTCTTCTTTTTTGAATGCTGTGAAATTGACTTGTAAGAGACACACACACTCTGGCATCGGCTTGATGTCCTGGACGCCCCCCCCCCGGCCGGCCACCACTCGTTTATTCTCTAGCACAGCGAGAGATAGGTTCCTAACGCTCCTTATTGTGTGCTGCCATTGTTTTACAGTGTGAGCATCACAGCACACAGAGCAATGTGCAATTAGAAAAATCCCATCCTCGTGGATGGAGTCAAGTCATGTGACCCCGCGGAGGGAGAGATTTATGCGTGCAGTGAAACCCTTTGAAGTTAATTGCGTTCTATTATCATTCGTGCCTCCGCTGCCGACACTCTGCAGCTTATTGTATAGAGACAGAGGACGATGCACGTGTTCCTCTCCCTCCCTCCCTCTCTCTCTCTCTCCCTCTCTCCCTCCCTCTCTCTCCCTCTCTCTCTCTCCCCCCCCCCCCCCCTCTCTCCTCGCTCTCTCCCTCCCTCTCTCCCTCTCTCTCTCATCTGCTCATTCAGTGTTGTGCCTCTATGTATACAGTATCACTGTGCGAACCCATCTTCCCATTGGATATGTGACTTGCATGTCTCCCCTGTTCGGGCCATTATTACATTTGAATGCAGCTCTCTCACAGTATCGGTGTGTAGGAATGATCGGTGAAGCGCTGAAGTGTCGTGGTTCTGGTTCTGGTTCTGGTTCTGCGACAAACTGCTGGCTGTGTGAACTGTGACCGTGACGACTGTAACACACTGTGCGCCCCCCCCCAGACACAACCGTGAGAACCACAAAGAGCTAGCGCTTAATGAAGGCTGACTGTTGTTGTTGTTGCGTCGCCTCACGTCTCCTGTGTCGGGGCCAAAAAAGTTGCACTCGAACACACCGCAAAGACTACTGTGTCAACTAGCACGTACTGTACGTTGTCAGCCCTCGCCTGCTCTGATTGGCTTGTGGAAAGAAGAAAGGAAGAGGCGGAGAAAGCGCACTTAAATGGCTGATATCAGAACCGTGTAGATAGAAGAGTCCCGACATCTCCATTCACTCCAATTTTAGCATGCAAAAGTGGCGCGAGACCCATTCCTGGCTGTTCATTGGCTAATGAGTCTCGCATTTTGGTCCTCCGCTGACGCCACTCTCTCTCTCTAGACCAAAACCTTAAAAAAATACGGGTTTAAAGAAAATCTTTTTTTCTATGTTGTTGTTTTTAGTTTTGGTCCGAGATAAATGTTCTATGGTCTCTCCCGATTATAGCGTTAGCTGAACCGTTTGGTTCGACGAAGTACACCTATTTTATAAGCATTTTACGAAATGTCTATGGGAAAATAAATGGCGCCCCTTTCCTCTCCTGCACTGCTTCGCTTAATCAACTGAACAGCCAATCAGAGTGAGTTTTCTCGCTGACTGCACGATGCCGATTCAACATGTTGAATGAGCCGAAGCTGCCAACTAGACACACTTCGCAAAGACCAGGGCGACAGACGCTCACCGACGGCCCGGACATTGCTGACCCGCCGATTATCGTCTTGGTGTGTCAGGGCTTTAACACACTGAAGGTCACCTCCACCGCGGTGCACTTCGCTGTTTACTATCACTCAGTCACCACGTAACCGCTCCGTTCTAGACATTTTCTCATGGTGTCAGATGCATGTGTTTCGTAGGTAGGTCTAATGCTATAATAATCGATAGACCGATTTCACATTGAGAACAGAGAAAATCTGAGTTTTATCTCGTTCTTCTTATCTCTTTTATCTCGGCTTTTCAAACAGAAAGCCTTGCATATCCACTTATAGTGAGCAAAAATATAAACTCGACACATTTGTTTTTGCTCCCTTTCACGAGAAGGCACAAAAGGATTATTTCTCTTAAATTTTTTGTTCACAATTTATTTATTTTTTTAATCATGGGCACTCCTCTTTTGCAAAGATAATACATCCAGCTGACAGGTGTTGCATATTAAGAAAAGCTGAATATAGCAAGATGCTGATTAAACAGCATGATTTTTGCAGAGGTGTGCCTTGTGCTGGTCACAATAAAAGGCCACTTTAAAATTTTAATCTTATCACCAGATACTGACCCTCCCAACCCCCCACCCCCCAAACAACAACAACAACAACAACTTCAAGATAAAACTGCAATCTATTAACCTGGGTTAACCCTTTCATACCCCAAATCAACCTGGGAATAACCCTGGTTGGACCCTTGGTGCGAAAGGCGTATTAGATCTTTTATTTCAACGCATGAAAAATGGGAGCAAAAACAACAGTGTTGCGTTTATTTTTGTTCATGAAAACTTCATCAACAGATCCCACTTTTAAGACAATAAACCAAAAAGCATCCTGGGCCTGGCGTCATTTTGCATTTCTATTCTTGGTTCAGACTAAAATGATTATTTCTTCCTCAGTGGTATATTTCCCCCTCTATGTTTTTTTTTGTTGTAAAAATGTTATTAGTTGAACCCAGTTGAAAATCACATCTCTTGTTGAATCTGTTCCCCGACATGTTAAACGAAAGCTTATCTTTGTGGCCTCATTCGGATGGAAAAAGCAAAATGTTACAAACTCGTCCAGCATCTGCTCTTGGCTCCCACCAGCAGCTGTTTGTCCTGTTGTCACCTGCTCCCTCATTGTGAGTAATGTGGATGATAAAAGCACCAGCGGAATGGCAAAAATGCCTTGCTTTAGATTGCACCATGTGCAGCTGAATTGGTTGAGCATGGCAGTAACAGTGGCAGGAGTCAGGGGTTCAATTCCCACCGCGACCACGCTGCTGTAAGGAGCTGTGGATGAAAGCGTCCACCACATGTGAGAGAGGAACATCATGGAATAGGATTTCTCCTGCTTTTGACAGCCATGAGGGGAGGAGATCTGGGTCAGGAAGCATTTGAAAATCACATATTTTTCCTGTTCCTGTGGGAAGACAGCCGTAGATACAGAATCTATGATTTCATATTAGCATGCACTTTATATGATTAATGTAGATCTTTCCAGACATTCCTACTCAGCTCTTGATTGTGCAATCTGGCAGCTGTGCACCAATCAGTTTCGCGGCTACCATCCAACCCCCATAATGATCAAGTGATTCACACCAGCGGAAGAAATTCACTTTTTCACACAGCATTTGACACCTGTGACCGTAGTTTTCAGGGGCATTGTGGTAAAAAAAAAAATTGCAACGTTGAAATAATACATTTGCATTGCTTATTGGCAAATGCATTAATTTAATATACGGTTGTGCCACTAATATTTGATTTATATTCTTTAGCCACTGCTGGAAGCTGGCAGCAGGGCTTACAGTGTCCAGACTGTTCATCTTCCATCGCTCATTTGAGTTTTTTGCAGTATTGGTTGTTGTTATTTTGTTGTTGATGCAGTGGTTTGTGTGTGCGGCGTTCACTCCTACTGCTGGCTGCATCGTGCCAATATTCCCCACTGCTTCAGGCTGCGCACTCCCTTGTTTTCTGATCAAAAACCACTCCGTTTTAGAACACACTGAGAAGAATTGGCAAAGCCACTGACTCCCATGAATCACCTACGGTGGCCCTCAGGGGACATAGTCTCAACAAATTACTCCACAAATAAAATGTGAACAGGATGAAATGCAAAAAAAGAAAAAAAAGGGACTTAATTATCAGAGGCTATTTTTCCCCCCTTCATTTTTAAATTCATGGGCATTTTATGAGTTTTTAGAGACATTTTGGACCCTTACTCCACAGTCTGAACTGATCAAGGACTTAGACCGGTCAATGTAATGCGTTTGGAGTACTGCAGTATGAAGTATTTAAACCAGCAAATTAGGCCATTCCATTTGTATTGGGAAGTAGGAATATCGCAGTTGAGTGACATCGCACCCGAGTTGTCGTTCCATTTGAACAGTCGAGAAACCAGTCAGGGTTAGCTCTAGGCAGGCTCGCCATTGTTAGCAACAACAGTTGATAACAACGCATTTTGCGGAATTTTGAGCATACAAACACTGCAGCAACATGTGCACAGATGGGAGTTAGACAGTACTGTGTGTACAACTGATTTAATGAGACACAGATAAGACAGAAGTGCTAATAAACAGTATTTACTACAATTTTAACTGTAACAGGGCAGAGCTGCCATCTTGGAATTTTTAGATCGGGCTGGTGAGGCTCCCCGGGGTTCTGCGGAGAAAATCCGAGGGCAGGTGACGCCACATGGGCCATTCCTGACCTTTGAACCGTGAAATCCCCAACTCCCAGTACAAATCCAAATCCATTCCCACAGATCCATTACCACCGTGGATCTGATCTTCCTCCCTCTCCTGACTGAAATGTAGCTTATGTAAATGTAATGATTTCATCCAACCACAAATCTTGAAGTTTTATATATGTACCTGTCCCATGCTGTGTATATATATATATGCAAATGGCAAAGAAAAGAAAAACGAGAGAGAGGATTAAAAAAAAAACAGGAGCATTGCTTGTGCGGCTTGGCAACAGAAGTGTCAGCGGAATGGCTCCCAATTGTATGGCACTGTGTTTAAAGCAAATTGAAGTTCACTTCCCTAAAAACAGAGCCGGCGAGAGAGAGAGAGAGAGAGAGAACTATTGTGATAATGTGTGGGTGTGGAGGCCAGTGGAACAAAGCTGTGAGTTTCAATATCCTTCAGACACTTTCCGGACACTTTCGGGCTGTGAGCACTGCAGTAGGCTCGAAGTAATTACCATCTATTTTTGAGGTGAGAGATCAGATTCAAAAGAGCTCATCTGGTTTGTTGTTTCCCATAGAAATCCTTTCAGTTCGGTACGTAGCATTTTCTCCATTTCCCTCCAGACTGTTCCCCTCGTTGCCATTTTCTCAAACGACTGAAATGCTTTCTCACATTGAAAAAAGTCTTTTGTTTCCATGTCCATATCTGAACTATTTTCGGTAGCACTTTACAATAAGGGTACATTCATTAAGGGTCAGTTCATGCTAGCATGAATGAACCCTTAATTAACAGTTAACTAATGTGTCTAGTAATCATTTCCTAATGGTGTTCATGTTAACTAAGGTATTAGGGAGCCGCAGGAATGAGTCCGGAAGTATACTTCCGGGTTCGGGAGAGGAAAAGTCTATGGGGATTTAACATGGGGATTTTGCTTAAATTCATAAAATAAGGTCTGTGGGTGACAAAAGTTTATGGGAACGCGAATCTGGGTTCAGTCACTGAGGTTAAGCTTAGACTAGAGCAAGCTTATACGGTCAAGCCTGTTAATTAAGGGTTAATTAATGCTTATTAAGCATTAACTAACCATCATGTAATTAATGTACCCTTATTGTAAAGTATTACCCTATTTTCTTTTTGTGTGTGATAATGATAAAGCACTTTCCTTTTTAATTTTCAAGTCAAGTGTCCTTGTGAAGCATGTAACCATGAGCGTGGTTGAGGTTTATAGAATGTAATCTCATGCTGAGGTTGTTGTTGTCACAGAAAAGTTGTTTGTTTGACAACAGCTAACACTCCTTTTTACCCGAGGTAAAGCTAACGCACTCCTTTTTACCCGAGGGAAAATAACATTCTCCAAATGCTGCATGGATCGTTGCAGGATTGAACGACTCTTCTCCAATGTACATAAAAATAAGAGCAGTTATTATGTTAACGTTCTGTTGTTTGCTGTTCACTCTAAGCATTATGTCAAATGTGTTGTTTTTGTGAATGCTTTGCTGTTATTTTTTGGATGGATTCTATCTTCTGTGTCTTTCATTTTTTCTCTAGGGGAATTATCAAAAATCTCAAACCCCCAATGTGATTTAACTCTTTAAAACCAGAGTGAGCAGTGTGAGAACATAAGAAACTCTGTGACTGTCGAGGCTATATGATTTTATTTTTATCAAGGGTTTTCCACCTAATTGTGCTTAGCCAATTCCCTGCTAGGGTGTCCTGATTGTTGCTCCACCCCCTCTGCCGATCTGTGGAGAGTTGAAGCACATGCTTCCTCCGCTACATGTGCAGTCGCCGGCCGCTTTTTTCACCTGACAGCGAGGACTTTCAGGGTGTAGCGCGTGGGAGGATCACGTTCTTCCCCCAAGTTCCCTTATCAACAGGTGCCCCAACTGACCAGAGGGGGCACTAGCACAGCGACCAGGACATACCCTTAATCCGGCTTCCCACCCGCAGACGTGGCCAATCGTGCTTGTACGGACGCCCGACCAAGCCAGGGAGAGCATGGGGGCTCGAACCTGCGACCCCCGTGGTTGTAGGCAGGGAATCTACCGCTGCACTACCCGGACGGACGCCCCCCCCCCCCCCCCCCCCACGCTGTATTAATTCAACCCGAGCTAAGCTGACCGCTCAATCGTGGCATCTCATGAGATTTTTAAAACATCGACTATGCGGCGGAGACGTGCTAGCCTGACTCTGCCAGAGGGGGTCGTCAGGTTAGAGATGTGCTGCATTTAGGCAGTTCTCTGGAGTTCAGGTGGGCGGAAGAGGTTTCCGTGTCACCTTTGCATACTGACAAGACGATGGAATAGTAACGCCCACATGCTTCATGGCTTTGATGCCAGAGTAATGAATAAAGCATCAAGATAGAAAATTAAATGGAGTCTCATTTCATGCCCTGGTGCCGGACATGTTTTCAGCTCCAGCACTGTCTTCAGTCGCTGCTGGCCATGGCCTTTCTTTTAATCGCCTATTATACTCTCCTTTAAAAAAAATAATAATAATGAATCACTAACTGCCATGCAGCTCCCAGGAGGACGCCAAGACAAGTATCGCCTTTTGTGGCATTTATCAAAGTGGTTCACTGCATGGGGGAATAAAAGACTATAAGGGAAAAGTGGGCTAGGCTAATGCTATTACTTCCCCTTCGCTTTAGTTCAATTAATTGTTAGTTTGAGATGTTGTCTGCCGGAGTTGACCACCATCAAAACAACTTCCCCCGGTCCTGCAGTGCTGACTCAGTTCTAGCAGCAGACTCTGCATGAGCACAGTCCATTCAGCTCAGAGTCTGTAGCCTGATAACGGACTGAATGGTCAACTCGTTACACTCTATTTCCTTCTTCAGTCTGACATCCCCCAGGGGGATTCCCATTTCCATCAACCAATCATTAGAGATCAACCACGTGTCCGCCTGAATATAATCCAGTGGGGAGAAAGGAGGGGAAAAAACATCTGCCCTTTGAATAAATGTCTTCAAAGCAGAGTGCCGTTCGGATTTCAAACTAATTGGTACTTCTAATTGATTTAAAACAGCCTCGATAGCAGCATCTATCCTGTCTATCGCAGTCGCCATGTGGTTAGGTCCGACACACTTGACAACAGCTCGACGACGTTAGTCCTGCCCCCTTGCACTGTTTATTGGCTAATCGTTACTCCCCCTCGGCACTCATTGGACAAGTTGTTTTTAGGAAAACGCTGTTGCATATCACGATCAGAAGCAGCCAAATCGGTGGAGTGGGCGGAGTCGTAGGTCTGGACCCAGCCAATCAGTCGGTGAAAACCTGCCAAAGGCATCTTGATTGATTCATTGATTGATTGATTAGCCAGGTGTCAGGCCTCCACAGTGTGACACAGTAGCAGAGAGTCATCCAGGAGCTGTATCAAATCCTCCGGCTCGTCAGTCATCTTTATGAATGCTGTCGACAGTACAGTGACATGGCTGATGTATTAACTAATAACTAAATAGCTGCGAGCCTGCGCGCCTCCAAACTCCAAACATTTGTCATCATCGTCGCAGAGACAGAGAGAGCAATGAGAGGAATGGATCCGATGTCATTTCCACACGCTTACAGCAATAGAGAAATTAATGAGCCAATGGCTAAATGGAAAAACAAGTCAAATTTCCACTCTTCCGTTACCTTGGCTGATTTAAACTCAATTACATTCTGTCTGCCCCCACTGTTTATCTTGGGGTTTTTTTTTTATCACTTTTGTTTGGACGACAGCTGGTACGCCGCGGCGTTAACTGAGCAAGGTCAGCGAGGCAATTGGAATCTTTCCGTTTTCCGCGTTGTCAAATTTGCTCTTGCCGGATGTTTGACCTCTGAAACGTATTTTGTGCGCTCTAGGGCCAGATGGTGCAAGATGTAGCCTTCACCTCCCTCGCTCGCCCGGGTTATTCCAAACTGGAGAGAGGAGGACGACAGGATGACGGTGCATGATGAGCACAAGTGTTGTCTCTGAAGAGGGATGCACACCTGTTTGAAACACATCTGTGTTACTGTTACTCTGTCAACAGAGGTGCAAAACATAGCCTACTCAAATCCTTTACTTAGACAACAGTAGCAATGCCATAATCGAAAAATACTCCATTCAAACGTGAACTCAAAGGGATAGTTCTGATTTTTGGAATCCTAGCCCTATTTTGCTACTTCCCAATGATGATGTTGATTGGTAGATTCCTCTCTCAGCACAGTCCATGCTGTTCCTCATACTAGCTCCAGATAGTTGGCCACAAACCAATACAAGGTCAATGAGGTTGTTGCAGTTGAGTTTGCTTGTGGTGCTGTGGTCGTTGAGTCAGCACCTTGGACAGCGACGCTGCGCATCACGATGACTCACTGATTCTATGAATGCGGCTCACCTGTGTGGGCTCATCAGATTCAGACAGACTTAGAGCAAGGCTGAAACCTGCGCCTCAATTTTTGTTCCGATTTTTGTTTTTGTTCCCTTTTCCCCTTGATTTTGGAGTTTTTGTAGGAAATGTAGTCTATTTTTTGATAATTGCAAGATCAAGTCCACGAGTCCTGATATTCACACCAAAGAGGTCACACTCCTGTCTGTGTCAGCTAAATGTCTAAAACGTAGGGAAAACAGTCAATAGCCCCCTTTCCACTGAGGTCCAAACCTGGTGATAGAACTTAGTTCCAGAGTTCCTGACCCCTTTCCACTGGGCTGGCTGGGCCAAAACAGGGCTATTCTAAGAACTCAAGTCGCACTACTTGGTCCTTCCAGATCCTCAGGGCCAAAGCTGTTAGCCCTTATGCTTATTCATCATCACATTCTGTATCATTTATTTTTCAAAGAGGGGTGATGCTCACTAACGTCTGTAACTGAGTGCAGCCATTCCTACGTGAATGAGCATCTACCTTAATCTGCATTCTTTCCAGCTGCTATCTTAGAAAGGAATGTGTTGCTAAATAGAAAAGTTAAGACTTTGTTAAGAGTTGGAAGCAACTTTTTAGTCTGATACCATTAAAACCAACATTGGCCTTTGCCTACACAACTGTATTTTATACACAGGCAAGGCAGTTTTTTTTTATTAACTTCTACCGCCTATATGTAGGCGTTTAAATCACTGCTGTGATGACAGTTTTTTGACACTGTTTTTTCATGTGAATGATGTTAGCCTCATCCTGCAACCTTCATCTTTTTTACACTACTGTATAACTTCCCACATAGTAATTAAGACTAATGTTAACGATTATACTGTACATTTGACAGCAGCGTTCATTCTGACAAGCAGTTGTGTAAGTTAGTTGTCATCGTTACTGTACGCATGGACCAGGTTGCTCAGTGCAAACACTTGAACATTGCTTGAGTTCCAGGCTAGTGTTCCTGGGCCAGAGTTCTTGGGCTAACGGCACAGACGCTGGCCTGCTGATCGCTTGGTGCTGCAGCTTGATTGGCTGTCTTGCTGCATTTCCGTCTTCAATTGGTCGATTTCAAAATGGACCCTCCTCTCGTCGCTACCGTCTGCAGCTCAACGCTTTGCAATGCATGCTGGGATACCTGGCAACGCGATCTAATACAAAATGAATGGGCAGCAGCGACAGCCGGCGTCTACATGCGACAAACGTCGCTGCAGTCTGCACGTAGCGTAACGACGAGACCGAGTACACTGGCCGCGGCGTGGAGCGGGCGGCTTGCACCATGCAGCGAGAGTTTCCGCGTCTGGTCACTTCATTTTCCAGTGTGTCTGCATAATGTGTAATGTGGACACACAGATGTGTTGAAAGCATCACATCCCTATAAAGAGTGTAGAGAAAAGCTGCTGTTTTCAGTGATCAGTTAGCATGTGAGCCTTCTTACTCTGGAGATTCTATTTTCAAAGCCACTGTAAGAGAAGAAACCATCTGATTTTATTTGTATTTTGTCAACCAATTAGAGTTACTGAGCAAATGCTTCCATGATATTGTTTGCAAGTTTACGTAGGCTATGTTGTGTTCATGTATTCGCGCTTGTAATTGGCACTGTGTGCACGCGCGCGCGTGCGTGCGTCTGTGCTGCCTCTTTGTAGCCTACTGTCTATGCTCCATCCTCTGTCTGTAAATGTTAATCATTGTCAAGATCATTTTCTAACCCATAGGCAGTATCTGTAAAATAAATAAATAAAAAACCCATTTGCATCACAAGACTTTTGTACACTCGAATCAGAAAGTTGTTTTTAAATAAACGACTGAATCTTAATTATCTCTGTCTCTGACGTTTCATTCAGTCTGAGTTGTATGCTGATAGCCTTTTACTCTGCAGTTGTTACAGTAATGACAGTTTGAAAACGCTGTTCCCTGACAGGTGCATCCAATTAGTTGGGTATGCATATGGGATGCATCAACTCATCATAGAAGCTCCTGCTAATTGGTGTATACTTCGCTGGTTTCTTTCAAAGTGGCCTATGTCACGTGACCTGCCAGAAATGGCGGGTCACGTGACATAGGCCTACACTGGCAGGACGTGACGCAGAAAGGCAACGTGGGCAGTTGAGTTTTTTCACTCGATACTGGCTTCATAACGGCTCTTTAACTAGATCTCCCTGTAGTAGATCCCCTAGTGTCATTTATTGTCAAGCTAAATAATGCCTTGGTTAATGCCTTTGTTTACACCATTCTCCTCCCATCTCCTTTCACCAACCTTGATGTCATCGTCGTTTATAACATCTTGCATCGTCCTGCAGGCCTGGTGGTAATTGAAGTGCTCTAAAAGTTCTTATCTCCTCACGGCCGCCTTCGCCCCATCTCAATCAATCACTTCCTTTGATGCCTATGCATGTGCCTCCATCTGCATTAGCCACAGGTTTGTTTTGTACATTCGCGCATTCTCATCTTTTATGCCTATGACGCTCTTGTTTTGAGTGATGTCGGGCAGAAGTGATGGACTGCTCCGTCAGGAGATGTCTGCTCTGTCAGGAGATGTCTGCTCTGTCAGGAGATGTCTGCTCTGTCAGGAGATGTCTGCTCTGTCAGGAGATGTCTGCTCTGTCAGGAGATGTCTGCTCTGTCAGGAGATGTCTGCTCTGTCAGGAGATGTCGGCTCTGTCAGGAGATGTCTGCTCTGTCAGGAGATGTCTGCTCTGTCAGGAGATGTCAGCTCTGTCAGGAGATGTCTGCTCTGTCAGGAGATGTCGGCTCTGTCAGGAGATGTCTGCTCCATCAGGAGATGTCTGCTCCATCAGGAGATGTCTGCTCTGTCAGGAGATGTCTGCTCTGTCAGGAGATGTCTGCTCTGTCAGGAGATGTCTGCTCTGTCAGGAGATGTCTGCTCTGTCAGGAGATGTCTGCTCTGTCAGGAGATGTCTGCTCTGTCAGGAGATGTCGGCTCCTGTCCAGGTTCAAGGGGATCACGGCGGATCTCTCTCGTTGGGCTGTGGAAGGTTTGCCGATCGCAAAAATGTCCTTTCTCAGCAGCTCATTCCCCCGCGCGCCTACGTTTCTCCAGCCTGTCCGGGGAGCTGAACTTCACCACCCGGCTTTGCTTAACCCTTTAGGCCACAGCCACCCCCGCGTGGAATGCCAAATGGGAAAATGGCTGCCTTTGCCTTGTCTGAGTGAGCGCTGATGTTATAGGCGGTGAGAGAAGCATTCGCACAGGGCATTTCACAGTCGTGCCCGACAGCTGAAGACGCGAAGGATTTCTGACATGTGCTCTCGAACTCGGTAAACTTTCGAATCCATTGACAGCTTTATGAAGTGAAATGTGCTCTACTAGCAGCAAGCAAAGCAAACAGCCCCACACTGCTGTATTTCTCCCAACTTATTTCCCCTGCCTTAGAAACACTACGAGGGGTTAGACACAAACTGCAGTTTGCTTGTCGGTCCGATCCTTTGAGGCGGCACTGATCTCTCTGAGGAATCCCCCACTACAGAGACAGAGGAGTTTTCAAAAGCCTCAGCAAACATTCGATTCTGTCGGACCCAATCACATCTTTTGCAAGACTGCTATCGGGGAGGGGGTGGTGGTGGTGGGGGAGGTGGGAGGGGGTCTGCGGGTTATGGACCAAAACAATGAAATAATTCATGGTTCTTCCACAGCGGAGCTGTCTTTCTGTTACCATGCAGCTGTCTGAAGACTGTTGGTTCTTCCACAGCGGAGCTGTCTTTCTGTTACCATGCAGCTGTCTGAAGGCTGTTGACAAGCGGTGGTACATCTGTAGATCTGAGAGGGGAGGGAGCTGCTTCAAAATCAGAAGCTCCATCTTCCATAGCACACAGTTTGGCTCCAACATATGATATAAACCAGGGGTTCTCACCTTCCCAAATAAATTATGTATAAACCCTATCTAGCTGACATAATGTCAGAGATGGCTGTAAAGTGAAGACTTTTGCGGTTCCAATGAGTTCAAATGCATTCAGATATCTTGATGTGAGAGGTCAAGGGACCCATTTGAAAATAGCGATACACATTTACCGTTGTCAAGAACTTCGCTGACTTTGGAGCCACCCCGCTTGCAAGCTAGCATAACATGGCCGGTACCTACATATTCGTCTGGATGTTTCCGCCAATACCTAAAGCTTTGCTCTAGCTTTAAAAGGAAATGCTTGTCAGTCCTCATCAAACTGAGCTTCAACTTGAACCCAGTGGTTGAGAAACACTATATAAACTTTTAAAGAGTGACATCTATTCCCGACAGCATATAATGAAAACCAACTAGCTTACCTTAAAGGATATAGCAGAGGACTTAAATTTGCGTTAGACAAGATTATTCTCAGCCTAAATCACTCAACGCTGCGAAGAAGAGAAGAGAGAAGCGCATCACCTCACCCCTAATTCAAAAATACCATAGATTTACCCTATTTGCCCAAGTTAAATTGGCGGGTATGGTCACTGAGGAGAGATCTTCTCCATGCACAAGTCGAGTGCGTGGAGAAGCTTCAGAACAAAATATATGAGGTACATGTAGCTCAACCAGGAGCGCGTACCATAAAGGCTAAGTCCTAATCACATGAGAGGCAATTGCTTCAAATCTGGCCTGTACCCTTTGCTGCATCTCATCCCCTCTCTCTCTGCCCTGTCTTTCCTCTGCACTGTGCTGATCCAAAATAAAGAAGAAATGCCTTAATATATATATATATATATATATATATATATATATATATATATATATATATATATATATATATATATATATATATATATATATATATATAATACAAAACCTTCTTGTAAAGAAACAGGGTAGCAAGTGTTCTGTCTGGAGAAAGCTGCACTCACCAACGACGGCCGAACCTATTGGGGTGCATATTGACTTTCCCAATACAGTGCTCCCGTGGCATTTACGCTCTCTGACAGGCAAAATAAATCAGAAATGCCTACAGAAATATTATAACACAAACCCCCCCCCCCCCCCCCAAAAAAAAACCATGGAGCAAGAGTTCTGTCTGGAGAAATTGCTGCATGGCTCAGCAACGCTGCTGAACCTATGGGGATGCATACCTTACTGGCTTTCAGAATACACTGCTCCCATGGCCTTTGCACTCTCTGACAGCATTACAAATGTGCTCAGACTGCCTGCTTTGCAATCCTTCACTCCTAACCTCGGATATCTCCCCCTCCCTCGTCACCCAGGTAGGCCGCCCAGGCGCCATGGCCCCCGCTCGCGTCCCCCGTGAGAGTGAGCATGTGGGGGCAGACGAGTGCGTCCACCCTCAGGGCCCGGACCTTGAGACCTTGAGCATTTTACATGAGCCTATAGTGAAGTGGCAGCAGTGGCAGGCTGCCAGCCAGCGCTGTGGAGCGCAGAGCATGCAGCCAGAGCATCTGCTGCGCTTGTGCTAACGTCAACTGTTCAGACAGACTCACCGACACACAGGCGGCCGCCTGGTCCATGGATGCATTTTGAGTTGTGTTCTTGGGGGGGCACCAGACCATTTCTTCTGGAAATTGATTCGAAACCCCATTATTGTCAGTATACCTACTAGCAAATAAGACACACATCCACTGAATGGCCCCGCAGGTTTCTCGTTTGTGGTTGTAAAGTTTGATCAGGCTATGATTATCCTAGAGGTCACTATATCATTTTATACAGTGAGGTCAAGTTTTGGGGACTAACATCACACATACTGTACAATTGGGTTCAGTGAATCCACAAGAGTCTAAGTCATACCCAATTTATACAATTCCAAGACTGTTCAGGGACCCCGGTGTGCAGAAATATTCCAATTGAATAGGTGAAAATAACTTTGATACTGCAAAAATGCCGTGGTTGTTTGCAACAACAACAAAAATGCATGGGATTAGCATAAAGTGGGCATGTCTGTAAAGGGGTGGCTCGTGCGTCCATAGAACCCATTCTCATTCAGATATCTTGAGGAGAGAGCTCAACGGACGCCTTTGGAAATGGCCATGTCAGTTTTTCCCCTCGCCAAAATGTGGCCTAATTTGGAATGTTATTTAGCCTCCTTCCCAACAACATATCATGACATGGTTGGTACCATTGGATGCCTTAGGTCTTCTAGTTTCATATGATACCATTAGGCCTATCCTCATTCTGGCTCTCAACAGCCACTGAAAGACAGTAATTCGGCGTCCGCGAGGAGTAGAGGAGGATTTATTCAAAGGTTGTTGTAGTGATATATTTCAGCAACTAGCCTCCCTCCCCCGCCCCCTATCCACCTAGGACGCAGTCAGCTCACAAAGTCAGATAAACAATCATATTCAGGAAGTTAATTAGCCCTTAGTCATTCAGCCAAAGCATTTGTCAGCCAGAGACGGAGACAGACTGGGCCGTTCACAGCAGCTTAGCCAGCCAGCTCGTCACTCAGTCAGTCATCAGCACTGCAGAGAGTGAGACAGAGGGGGTACGGCTTCATTCATGAGTCTGGCCTAGAGCCTCTTGGCTGGGCGAGCTGCAGACCAGGTTGTCCTGTTCACAGGCAAATTGGAGTAGAGAGGAAGGCACTCAGCGCTGAAATTACCTTGGACACCCACTGCAACCGGCCTCCCAAGCACAGACCATCAGCGGGGAAGTTTCTTTGGATTTGACCAGGACTTTCAATAAAGATTCAAATGGAGGGCAAACAGTGAGAGTGGGAGTGGGACTTCAGAGTGGCACTTTGAGAGAGCACTTATAGGTCCACTAAATTTGCGTTTCCATTAGTTTGGAGGGAAGATGGACAACTTAATGCCAGTGCACATAAACCAGTGTTTTAGGAAGGGATGCACTGCACCTAGAATTACTACAATGAAGTGAAGGGACAATGTAGTCCTTCAGTTGTATTTGATTAAGCTCTATCACTGAAATAAGCAATAATACTAGTAGCCTACTAATAGGCATTTAGCATCCCACAACTGCCGCTCTGGCACCAGATTGCGTCGCGATACCAGTGTTGTAGTCAAGTCACTATAGCTCGAGTCCCCGGTGTTCGAGCCCGAGTCAAGCCAAGTCAACAAAGAAAAGTCCGAGTCGAGTCTCGATTACAGGAGTCCAAGTTCGAAGTTACTAAACATGAGCATGAATCCACATGAAGGTGGAACACACGCGCCTGCCCTTGTATGAAATGTAATAATGTCACGGTATTAAGTAGCTATCAATATCTTATGCCAAATGATTAGGGTCTATTACAAAAAAAGGGGTAGAGTCCAAGTCCCACTCATCAGTGCTCAAGTCCAACACAAGTCCTGAATATGAGTCCAGACTCAATGCGACTCGACCCTACAACACTGCGACATACATTGTAAAGTAGTGCAGGAAAGGGAAAGGAATAGAGAAGCATAAAGCATCAGTGCGCTATTAGCCTCTCTGGTCTATTTTGGATTACCAGGGGCACCAAAGTCCCAAAGACCAGAGAGGCTAATAGCGCGCTGACTCAGTGCACTTTTAGCCTCTCTGGTGTAACACGGTGCCGGGGGGGAATTGCAAAGTAGTGCCGGCAGGTTTTCAGAGTACACTTCGAGGTGGTCGGTGGCGTCGGAGGAGGGGTGGAGGGGGGTTGCAAGCCAGTGATGCATCCCCACAGGCCTGCTTTCCCATTGGCTAAAGTCAGAGTCTGAGTGCTCGTCTTGCCTCCAGTAGTGACGCACAACAAAGCCAGGCATTCACAGAGCGCTGGCCGCCCGGGCCGGACCGGGGTCTCCCTCTGTACTGTGGCCCACTCACCCCTGAAACTAGATCCCCTCTCCCATCATGCCTGAGGGAACCATTTAATGAAAGGGCAACGCAGAGCATCGGACAGCCATCACTCTATTCTAGCTGCCTCTACAATCAACAAATATGGAGAGCAAATCCTCTCGTGGACAATGTCTTGGCCGCGCTACAGTGACTGTCAACACACACACAGCTAAACAGATTGTGTAATGACTAGGAGGGATATTAAAGTCCCTGGAAACCAAAAATAAATATGTGTGTTGAGTTTGTCACACCACAGGAAAAATGTGTTATTAACCACCTAGCCAAATTTGAACAATTAAAAATGTCGCCAAGTAAAATTTGGTTTCAAATCAAGAAAAACTAAACGGTATTCTCTGCTCTGAAACTGTGGCTGTGGAACTTGATACATTCTGATGCATTTTTTTTAAATTCCAGGATAGAGGCACTTATAGAGTTAGGGGAGGGGCCATAGGTATGGCTCCATTGCATCATTGAGATACCTCTCAGGTCTGCCCAAACAATCCTGATCACAGAAAGGTGAAAAACTGAAAAATGGTCTAACTCCACAATTCAGGACTAGATGGTGCGAAGACTTTTCACAGGTTTTCAGCAACTCATTTAGAAACAAATCTCTGAATTTGGTTTGCACTTGCAGGGACTTTAAATACTATAATTTACTGGGCAGATTTGAACCTTGTTTCAGCATCTAGTTATTTTCATGAGGACGGCCTAATCATTGACATTATTAAATGGAATCCATTACTGGGAAATCCTATCTATTTTCTAATTTACCTGCAGTCCAAACTGAATGGGTTTCATCTTTTTTTTGTCCCATTTGGTAATACGATCCATTCATTCTCCCTAATGACCTGTCAGCTGCTATCACATGTTACAGTAACAATGCATTTATCACACAAAGAAACAACCCCCCAAAATTCACAGAGAGATGGGCGAGAGACTATAGCTTTGATCCCATCCCAACACAGTCGTGTCACATCCCTGTCACTCACAATGTCCTTGAGCAAGAAGGACCTGTCAGACATCAACAGGTATTTTCCAAGAGGGATGTGTGAAAGAGAAACTCCTACATGTTATTACATGTTGTGTCATAGTGTGTTTGAAGTGCCTTGTGACTGCCTCTCACATCTCCCATCCACCTGTATGCACTGCTGGTCATTCACCCCCGCACAGGCCACCATAGACCATCTAAACTAGACATACTGTAGGTCAGTGATACTCAACTTGTGTGGCCCGCGATGGAATTGCACACAAAAAAAAGAAAATGACAGTGCACCTGAACGCAACATGCAAGATACCCGCTGAATAAGTGTCCAAATGTTCATGTCATTCTGGCCAATACTCCACTTCTGTTATAGCATTTCAGTCTGGAATATGGAATATCTTTCAATAATCTATGATTTAGCTGCTAAATTGTCAAATACTGACGTCTGCTCGCTACCCAGGCACTTATGTATGTACTTAACCTAACTAACTTAACCTAACTAACTATCCGGTGTGCACAACATTGTCAGACTAAACTCCGGCTGACACCCCAAAAACCTACAATCCGCTACAGAAAAATTAATATTGTTTGTTTATTAACTGGCCCCTGGCCTTCTATCATTTCATGAAAGTGGACCCCGGGCAAAGCAAGTTGAGTATCCCTGCTGTAGGTTAGGACCTTGCTACCATGACGTCACCCATTGGTTTTTGGACTCTGTTTTGAAGCCTTGAGGTTGGCAATTTCACAGTCGCCATCTTGGTTATTTGGAGCCAGAAGTGACGTCAATTTGGACAAGAAGAGCTGCAGTCTGGACTGATATTGGTCCGTGATCAGCGAGCTGTGTCATCACTGGAGAGGCGCTCTCTCTCAATCACGGCCCGAAAACATAGTCTTTTGTTTTATCATCTATTTTACTCGAAATGGGATCATCATTTGGGACCATAGTTCCAGGGCACTGGTGGCCTAAAGGTTAAAGGTTAGAGAAGCGAGCTTGTAACCGAAAGATCGTCAGTTCAATCTCTGGGACCGGCAGGATGGTGGAAAGTGAAAAGGCAGCGCTTGGCCCACCCTCCTTAGCACCACTGAGGTGCTCTTGAGCAAGGCCCTTGACAGCAACTGTCTCCAGTGGAGCTGCTCAGTGGCCAGCAGATCAGACTGTGGTTGTACTGGTCAGCTTCCAGGTATGAATGTGTGTGTGAGGTAAAACAACAACAACAACAACAACAACATACATACATACAAAATGAACATCATGCTGTATTGAAGAAGACTTGAAACTGCCGATTGAGATCATAAACTCATTAGGAAAGTGTTTACTGGGGCTATAAATCAAGTGAGAAGTACGATCATTTCCCCATTCACTTCCATGTAACCGGACTTCTTTTCCAGCCAGTGGAGTCGCCACCTACAGGCCATTCGAAAGAATGCAGATTTAAGTTACTTCCGCATTGGCTTCACAAACGGAGCTATAGGAGCTAGCACTGGCCATAGTGTTTGCAGGGCCTTCTGAGTGCATCTCCCGCCCACCTGTAGCCTACCACCTGGACCACCTGCTGGTCATTCACCCCCCACACAGGTCAGCCATATTAAAACAGCCCCTCCATTAAAACAGCCCCTCTCATCATTTGTCACTGGGCCCGGGGGTAATGCTCTGTAATTATGAAAGGGACATAAAGCCAGTGAGATTGCCTGGCCAAGCTCCCCCTATAGGAGCACACAGGGAGCTGTGTCGTCCCCCCCCCCCGTAAATCAGGAGGGGGATACTGATCTGCAGTGGATTAGAGAGAACATAAAAAGGAGAAATATAGGCCCGTGTGGACCCTCGACAATCAACCATGTAACGGCCAACGACAGGCAATAAGTAGACCTGAGCCCCCTGCGTGTTATAGGCATCGTAAACACCTGCTGATCAGCATGAAGCCATCTTTCACCGGCACCGCAGCCTTCTCCCCAGCCCGGCCCTGCCATGCAGTCACAGGCTGCTCTGTGAGGGCATCACCTCAGCGTTACGAGGACCATTAACACTGATCAACACCCGCCTGCTGCTGCGGCGCGGAGCTTGTTTGTGTGAAGGTGATCATAATAACAGTGCACAAAGCTCTACTGTATGGGCAGGCGAATATTTTTATTAGGAGCTAAACAGCTAACCGGAACCTTTTATAAGTAGGCCTACTGTTATTAATTAAATACGTTGTTTAATTAATAGTAGGCTAAAAGTTCAATAATAGTAGCCTATACTGTGACAAAAATAACATTTTGAAAGGTTCATTTTTAACAGTAGGCTAAAGTGAGCTATTTATTTTAACATAAATAATGTTGCAGGCTTTGGGAGTCGCTCTTCTCTCCAAGTGAAAATTAATTTTTCAAGTAGCCTATTTACTTTGAGATTTGGTGCACCTTCCAAAAATTATCATGTGAACCTTTTTGTGGGGAAGAGTCCTTGCAAATATATTGTTAGTTCACTGTCCGCTCATAATCCCCCCGCCCCTTTGTCTTCTTTTTTTAGCTACAGTATAAGATATGAGTGACTCACATGCAGTCTCATGTCTAAAAATAAAATGTAAAAGTACAGGTAAATATATATGTGACTCAAGCAGAAGTACACGCACAGACTTTTAAAAAATAGCCTGGGAAGGAGGCTTTACTCTAAATAGAGTAGCTGTAACTAGTGACTTTCAATTTCTGGCACAGTCAAATCACCAGTCAAATTTACAGTATAGGGGGAGATCCCTGTATTTTACTGGAGAATCATGTAGGCCTAGCTATAATGTTCAAATAGCCTATAGCCTACCTGCACAACAACTAATTCGCATAAGGAGTCGAATTTCTAAATTGAAACAGAGCGTTGAAATTTCCTTACATTTAATTCCAGTTCTGAAACATGAACAGTGATATAATGTGCAGAATAAGCACAAATCCATACACTCAGACATTGCAGAATACATGAATAAAACAGAATCCGACAGTAAGTTTTGTGCTGTGCTGCTGGGAAGCTGTATAGTAGTACTAAGAGCATGAGAGCCCTGTACATTATGCCCCCTGGCAACCCCTGGTACCTTTATACATATGCATGGTCTGGGAATGTTGGTCCGTTTCTGTAGGCTATTTTGGAGTGAAGTTGCCATGAAGATGCAGTGTTGGGAGTCACTGTCCCTTGTTCTCCTGTTTTTGAATGATTTCACTGGGTTGAATCTATCCTTGAGGATGAGGCGTTGGCTGTTGCTGGGCCTTACTGCTGCAAAACAAATGGTAACTCAGAGATGAGCTCCTCATAATCACTACATGTCGGTGGCCCGTATGCATGGCGCCAAAGTAGAAAATATTACGGTGTGTGATAGGGAAATTTTACAATTTTACAAATTTTACAATCATAATCACTAATTAATATATTAATATACGTTTTCCTTTAAGTTACACATAGTTATTGTACATACATAGACAGACGTCATATTCAGATAGCCTGTAGCGTACATTTGCAGCTACTCTCTATCTCACACTGTGCCCTGTCACTGTGCCACTATGTCCTGTCACTGTGCCACTATGTCCTGCACAGAGCCAGAATACCAGATAGGTTGTCTGCAGTTTAGCCTTCAAATGTGCGTCAAGACAGATGTCATCTGATGTGTGTTTTCAAGATTTCAAGATTCAAGATTTTTATTGTCACTCCGTAGTACAAGTATCACGTGTGAAATTATTGTGCTGTGGACTCCGTTACAACATAGTGCAAAATAACAGGGCATATACTGTAGGTGCAGGAAAACAAGAGAAGCAACAAGCAATAAGGCAGTAAAGCAATAAGACAAGTCAAAGACAGTGACATATTCACTGCACATAGGTGCAAATGGCATGGACATACTTTAAACATAATTAAACATAATTAACATTCTGTTTGCACAGGTGCAAATAGCATAGACCTAATTAAACATACAATTAAACATTAGACATACGTAATGGTAGCAGCTATAGTACTGCTACTGCATGATTGTTGGGAGTTTATTTGTGTCTCTTAGCCTATAAGTATGTTTCTCTTCACTGCATGTAAGCCTGTGTATCCATTCGTGAATATACAAGAGTGCATCTCATGGCCAAGATCTATGTTAATACAACATGTAAGACGGCTTCTGACTCCTGGCTCCAGCTTTTGATCACAAGTGGTTTTCTTCAAGTGGTTTACTGTTTACCTTTCGGCTGTACATTTCTATTACCATAGCAGTGTGGAATGCATTTGTTGAAGCTGTGCGTGGGGGCCATGGGCGTCTCCATAATAGCTATAGGTTGTGACTTTTTTCTCTCTCTCTTCTCTTTTTGCTGAAGGTCATGTGTAGTACTGTGAGCTAATGTCTTTGTGGTTTGTCTGTGGGTGGGTGCCTTCTGTGGGGGGGGGGGGGGTTATGTTCTGAGTGTATGTGTATGTATAGCTTTTATTTTATTTTTTTGTGGGTTTTTTTGTGGTCTCTTGTGTTTGTGTTATGTAATTTTGTTTAAAAAAAGAAAGAATCAAAGTTTGATTAAGAAAGTACTGAGAGCATGTACAGCCGACCTCATGTTCACACGAGCTCGCCGACCGCAGACTCTGTAAATAATGGAAATAAAATGTGTGAATGTAGCCTTTGCAACACTGTAGTTAAAGAGTGAGCGGTTGACTAACTCTGGGGAAATTAAAGTCTGGAGCCATTATTTACTGTATGCTTGTTGAACTACAAGTACACTTTGGCTCAACTCCCAAGAGAAATGGTTCAGAAAAATCCAGCTGTATGTTGTCCTTTCAGCCCTGGGAACTTACAGTGAATGCTCTGGTTGAGAGATATTACAGTTTCGACGCATGAAGGTGGACTTTGCCTGCTTTGTGTCTAGGTTTGACCCGATTAGCTGCTTGGATTGACACAGCAAAAGAGGCGGTGGTAGCCTCCTAGTGTATGGTACGTACGGTGGTAGCCTCCTATAGTGTATGGTACGTACGGTGGTAGCCTCCTATAGTGTATGGTACGGTACTTCCGGCTTGGTCAGACGTTCCTACAGACACAAATTGGCCGTGTCTGCGGGTGGGAAGCGAGTGGGGTATGAGTCCTGGTCGCCGCACTAGCGCCTCCTCTGGTCGGGGGGAGGGGAACTGGGGGGCATATAGCGTGATCCTCCCATGTGCTACGTCCTGCTGGTGAAACTTCTCGCTGCCAGGTGAAAAGAAGCGGCTGCCGACTGCACATGTATTGGAGGAAGCATGTGCTAGTCTACGGCTCTCCCCAGATCGGCAGAGGAGCGACGAATGCGACAGCCGGGGGGGGAATTTGCCAAAAAAAAAAAAAAAAGTAGATGAATAAATCAAGTGTACATAGTGTGTAAATAGTGCAAATGATTAGTAACAAAGTGCGCTGCCTGTCGTTAGAGGCTATTTGCCGTCGTTAGAGGCTATGTGCCGAATTTGCCATCCCTGTTAAATAAAAAAATAAAGTAGGTTATCCTTCTCTCCTCTCTCTGCCCTTCACTAAGTGTGCACTTCACAGGCAGCCTTTGTTCGAAAGGGCTTTTAGATGTGCCGTTGTTGTTGTGGAGCCTCTCTCGACCGTGTGCTGAGTTCTCACATTATTCCCTGGTGCCGCCGATGGTGACATTGATGTGGATTACTGCTTCTAGGAAGTCTCCTCTGCCTCTCCTTTGGGAGGAGCATGTTTTCATAAGCAGAAAGCAGTCATAATGCATTGTTATCTCTGCAGCCTGTGGCAGAGGAGCCTGGTTAAAACCATCCGGATCCGTGAACTCACATTCTGTTTGGTTCTGTGGATCCGTCTGGACTCTGAGCTGTACACAGTCATTTCAGAAGTAGCCGGTCCTTCAGTACAATCAGTGTCGGATCCAGTCAAATCCAAATCCACGAAATCGCACAAAAACATATTTTCCTTGCATAGCATATTCCTGTTCTTGTTTAATTGTTGTTATTCAGTCTATTTCTGCAATAACTGCACTTATGGCTGTGGAGACTCGAGAAACGACGTTGCCGCTCGAGCCGGAGAGCTATGGAGGCAGCCATTACCGTTAGCAGCATTCCTGATTGGCTGTTTACGATGTCAACTATGAGGCAGGTCCCTGATTGGCACGTCCACCTTGGGGATTCTGAAAATGCCTGCCCTGGGCCGGAGGCCTGACAATCTTGCAGAACGAAACACAAATGTGCTCACGTGACCGGATGGTTTACCAGGGTGGCCGAAATGCTCACAAGTCATTTTTTGCAAGTCCAAGTCAAGTCTCAATTCTTTGAGCTAGAGTCCAGTCGCAAGTCCAAGTCCCTATTCTGTTAGCTTCTTGTTTTTTGTATCATCTTCGTTGCTCATTGCTCATCACTGCGGTGTTGTCAACAGAGTGTTCATTACTTTTTTATGGATGGGACAATAAATCAGAATTCAATATATCGCAATACAAAAAGTGACAAATGGGTATCAACCAAAATACTCCAGTACCACGTAATATTGAAACTTCTCCAGTCAAACAATTGATCCTTTTTGTACACAGATCTAGAAAAGAATGACTATTTATAAGGTTTTGCTCACAGCCAATCACAACAAACCTTCTTTGATTTAATGCGACGTGTGATTGGCCCACTACCGCAGAAGCTACAACCCAGTATGGTCATTTTTACCCAGACCTAATTATGGGGCAGAAAAATGAATGGTGATATTAGCTCCATCTTATTCTGCTGTAGCCTAATCACAAATGAGACTGCCATCAAAATTTCACAATTTCATGCAAATTATATTATATTATTTCCACTTTGTAGCCTATTGACATTTTCTAATCGTTTACATTCTAGCAAGCAAATGCAATTATGAGAAAAATGTGGTGCTCAGAAATAAACATAATGCTACTGTAATTCTGCACAGTCACACTTTAACTCAGTGTTAGGCAAGTTACTTTCGATTGTAGAGGAAGACTCCCGCACACTGACTTCACTTAAAGAAGACTTTTATTAAATAAATGCAACGTTTCGGTCAAGCGACCTTCATCTGGCATATGGTATGGTTGACATCAGTCACCATGCACTGGCCACACCACAATTCAGTCTATGTGCCATTACTGATGATCTCACAATGTCCAGACCAGGCCGGGCATGCTCCGGCCACCACTTGACGATGATAATGACATCATCAGTAGGTATGACATCATCAGTCACCACTGGCCACCACTCGATGTTCTTCTTTTGTGGTGTTTTATGGCAGTTTGGCAACCTTTATGTTGCATTACCGCCTCCTTCTGGATTTATCCATCCACTGTTTCCCTACCACCACTCAATGTTTTGAGCATGCTCGGTCGACATCATCAGTGGACATCATTAGTCACCACTGGCCACCACTTACTTGACAATGATGATGATGACGTCAATGCTCTGGCCACCACTTCACGATTTTGTGGGGCATGACATCATCAGTGCATGACATCACTCGACAATTGTGGGGCACGACATCATCAGTGGGTTTGGCATTTTCGGTGGTGTTTGCATGCTCATTTGATAGATTGTGCTTGTGTGGACCGCCGCTGCGCCTTGCTCCCACGCCATATTAATAAGATTATGCCTATTTATTCAAACAGATGTTGCTGCTGATACAATGCAGCAGAAGCTTTTTTTCCCCGGGAAGACCTACCAGACACCGGACAGCAAAACTCACTAATCAACAGAGTGGCAATGGCAAAATCGCAAAAAATTGGCAAAAATATTTTTTTTATAACAATGTCACAGGACTTCAATACATACACACATACACTGTGTAGCAGATACACACTCATGATTAGTCGCCTACTATAAAATTGTCTCGCTCTCGCATAGTGATATTCTGCCTCATATTTTTATGCACTCGACGGTCAAAGGATTACATAGAGTGGGTTTCTGGCTGCTACTCTTTACATTTACAACATCATATTTCTAAGCAGGAAATAACCATTAAACAAAACGTCCTCTCATACTCCTGCAGCAGGTGTGTATAGTCGCTTTAATTAAACTCGCCACACCTTAAACTCGGAGGGCTTTAGGACCCCGCAGAGGAGAGGAGACAGCAGTCAACATCTGTCGCCTCGGTCTCCGCTGTATGAAGCGCCTGGATCCAGTCTGCAGACAGCCAGGCAGGCAGCGTGCAGGCAGGCAAGGCAGGCAAGGCACAGAGAGCTGGAGTGAGTGGACACGGGATGCGTGTTGAACAGATGATGCTCAGCAGCACAGCTCGACCATGACAAGAAGAGGAGCCGCACGCACCGAGTCCAGCAAATAAGACCGCCGCCGCAAAATGAAGACACCTATGGTAAAGCTATTATTATGTCATCGTGTAACGTTAATACAGGCAACTGTTGTGTTTGTGTCCGCTTTCAATGAAGCATCGTCCTCTGAAGTGCGCTCCACTCGCTGTAACAGTGTCCGATCAAAAGATTAGGATGTGGACAAGAGGCATCCAGCTGCGCTCTGTCTGCCTCTGACATGGATCACATTATTATTATTATTTGGCGCTTTATTTTATTCTGGGTTCATCCAGAGCAATTAAAAAAAACGATTGAATTGACTTTTTGGGGGAAATGTTTTGGCTGTGCTGTTTTAATGCACGCCGCCTAAAAATCCAAGCAGCTGTCAAATTGAAATGTTCATAAAGAAAGAAAGGAAAGACTAAAGTGCTTATCCACCTGTGAGTTAATATGGATTTATAGGGAGCAGACGCTCAGACGGATCCACCTCTTAACTTGCAGAGTCAGGAAATCGATATAGCCTATAACTTTATGGTTTAAATTAATGGGCGTCCACAGGGCATGGCGAGGTGTGGCACTTCTGTTGCTTTAGTGAGTCCAGATTTGATTGTCATTCTTTCATTTTTAATCCCTCCAAATTGAAATGAAAATCCCCGTATTGCTATTATTTAGAAATAAAAACGATCCGTCTGGGACAATATTGCCTGCATCCTTTGTGCACTTAATTGCTTCTAATGGTTTGTAAACAGTATCATTAATAACTTGTCTCTCACCTGATCCACGACAGGTGTCCCCTGACATAATTATGTGCAGGGTTTTTTAGTTTTGGGAGGAAAGGATATATGAATTGCAGGGACTTGTCACTTTTCCTTATCTTGGGGTTGATTCACAAGCATGTCTCAGAGGGCTTTACAGAGAATATGTCTAGTTAAGTCTAGCTAAGCACTATCAATAAACCGCATTGAACAATCTTTATATTAGGGGGGGGAGAGGAGAGAGAGAGGAGAGGGGGAGGAGGAAGTGAGAGAGGGGAGAGAATAGGGGGAGGGAGGGAGAGAAGAGAGAGCAGAACAAACAGGTTATACTGCGGCTGTGCGATACCATTGTAATCAATATCACAATAATCTTAAGGATTTTTCTCGATATCAATGTATATCATAATATGGTTCATGTAAGCAAAGTCACGACGATAATGATGATGATGATGATGATGATGATGGATCCAGGCTACTTGTTCTCTCACCTGCTGGAGCCTGGATAGGTGTAACCACTCCGATGCAAAGAGAAGGCTAATTTGTCAACCTGCGTCTGTGTCTCTGTGCCAGCGCCATGGGGTAGCCGTGCTCCTGGTGCTGCTCCTGTGTGCCAGCTTGTTGCTCGTGTACAGCGGCAGCTTCAACAGCGCTTCAACCCGGGACTCCAACGACACACACAGCCAGCATGAGCAGCCTGGGCGGCCCACCGGAGCCCCCCCCAGGGTGCCCAAGCCTCACCCCCCGGTGCTCCAGGGCTACAGCGGCATCATCGACCACAAGGTAAACACACCTGGCAGAGAGAGAGAGAGAGAGAGAGAGAGAGAGAGAGAAAGAGGTGTGTGTGTGTGTGTGTGTGTGTGTGTGTGTGTGTGTGTGTGTGTGTGTGTGTGTGTGTGTGTGTGTGTGTGTGTGTGTGTGTGTGTGTGTGTGTGTGTGTGTGTCAGCACTGGGCGGATGAATGACTTCTGATGTGTCGCTAATGTGCAGGCACTAGGCATTTGAAAGTGAAACCAGTTGCTGTTTTTGTTTCATTATAAACACATTACTGGACTGGGGTCGGTTTTATTGCGTTTTCTCTCTCAAGCACATGCACACGTGTTACATGCAGACGTGTTACATGCACATACACACGTGTTGCACACATGTTACATGCACATGCACACGTGGTACATGCACATGCACACGTGTTACGTGCACATGCACACGTGTTACATGCACATGTGTTACATGCACATGCACACGTGGTACATGCACATGCACACGTGTTACGTGCACATGCACACGTGTTACATGCACATGCACACGTGTTACATGCACATGTGTTACATGCACATGCACACGTGTTACATGCACATGCACACGTGTTACATGCACATGTGTTACATGCACATGCACACGTGTTACATGCACATGCACACGTGTTACGTGCACATGCACACGTGTTACATGCACATGCACACGTGTTACGTGCACATGCACACGTGTTACGTGCACATGCACACGTGTTACATGCACATGCACATGCACACGTGTTACATGCACATGCACATGTGTTATTATGAAGTTCCATACGTCTCACTATTCACTGACACATGCGCAGCAACGTGTGTGTGCCTGCATGACTTAACATAGTCAATCTTGTCACGCGTGCACACGTACGCGCACTATGATGTGCGCAAACTACATCACGCGTAACGACAAGCTGCGTAGCACAGCTACTTCCAGCGTGTACACGTGTGACCAGTCTTGGAGCAATTTCGTTATGCGTTCACACACATACACGTTGGTAGGTTCGAGTGTTACGCAACACAAGTGTATCTGCGCCGCGCACAACACTGAACACATGAACGCGTCGCGTACTTCTCTTCTGTTTCTATATTTCTATTTAGCTGTTCCATTTTCAGCCAGTAGATGGCCAGTGACCAAAATATACCACATTTTAGAACATAATTCGCCCATTAATCCTCATAAACAGAATAGAAAAGTGTAATAATGGCTATATGAGTCGGTAAAACAGTTTTGGTAAATTGTTTTATTTTATTTGGTGAATGAATGTTACATGTTAGACACAGACCCACTAGACATAGTATAGCCTATAAATAGGTTTCAAAATGATTTCCGATATTAAGTTAATCTACCCCCGTGCGGCTGGAGACGCAATTTGGTCAACAGTGCAGTCCATTCTGACAGTATGAAATATGATGAATGAATAAACGTGGAGTTCGCTCCTATTTTATTCAATTTCTGTTCCATTTTCATCCAGTAGATGGTGCCAGTGACCAAAATATGAAACGTATGAAAAAAAGAAGAGCGAAATATCCCAACCACCAAATAGTTTGATCCATTTAAAAATATAATAGGCTACTGTAAACTGTAGCTACTGGTAGGCAAATGTTAGACATATGCCTACCAAAAATATAATTTGTTTTATAATTGCCTTGAAGATCAAATGTTCCCATATAACCCATAGAATTTCTGCATAGTACAATAACCAGTCATGAGAACAGCTTTAATGCACCTTGGCATAGCTTGTACAAGTCTCTGTAACAACAGTACTGCAGTCATCTTTATAACTGTAAACTGTTATACCTTTGTATCAACAGATATTCCCTCAGTTGGTGTTTTGATGGCGGTGGAGGAGAGTGTTGTGTGTTTCCCACTGGTTTGAGATCTGGTCACTGCATGAAGGCCATAGAATATCAATTATAACTGAAATCATTTTCATACTCATCAATTGTCAGTTACACCCCACGCCCTTGTGGATTGGGTCACCTGGAAGAAAGCACTCCCACCAGGATACATCACAGGATACAGTTGACAATCACATCATTGATAAGTGAATCCTTCATCTAAGGCAGGGGACAAGTGGATCCAAGCCATGACATAATATAAAAATGCTCTGCCACTACATAACAGACTCCGACCATGGACACGGTCAACCAATACAGATCTAATGTGTCATTTTTATGATCTCAATGTTTACTGTTCACAGCCGTTTATGGAAACTGAACAAACTACTAGCTTTAGAGCCAACATTATGCTACAAATTTGTTGAGTCAACTGACTTAAAGTTACTGGTCCAATTAGGGCAAATTCAGCTGCAACAGTGAGGCTATACAGGCATTGAGTTCAATTTCATAAGGCCCTCTGTAACGTTTCACAACATTTTCAATGTGTAGGTACAGAAATGTTGCTACAGTACAAGTCAACTTGCTTAGTGACTAGCCTTATATAGAACAGCAGTCCTGCCTATGAGCAGTCAGATTGTCTGAAACTGCCCTGTACTGACATCTGCATTGAGACCCATGAGATAATTCTATTATAGACAGGAGGGGTCTCAGTGATATCTTTTTCTCTTTTTACGCTCCACAGTTGACAGACTTATGCATAGGGTTTGAATTTACCATTTAACCCAGACGAGGCATAAAATGAGATTTACAACACACATTTTGGCATATCCTGAATGGTAGTACAATTAAACATTGCATTACCATGAAAAAATAAAAGTCACACTGTAAAATTGTCAACATTGTTCCAAAACTTTATTAGGATGTTCTTGAGTCCAAGTTAAGGTTCCCTCTATGCTCCAGACAACAAGGTTAGGTCTTCCACATTCAGTTGGCAGGGCAGAGATGTAATTGGGCAAATTAAATGATTGATCTCTAAAGGAGGAAAAACACACAATGTGTGGACCAAAACAGCTCAGCAGGCACAGTAGAATATCAAAAATGGAAAGGATAATCATTTACATTTTCTTGACATGAGGTGCAACACAATTTCAATAGTTTCTGCAGCATTGCACCCAAAATGCAAAAACAAACACAATCTGAGTGGGTTTACAGCAGAAATAGTTCTTCAAATAGTCTTATCAGACCAGCAACACTAACTATTCAGCAAGTTAAACTCTTTGCCTTCTGAACTCTGTACCTGATCAGTAAAAATGACATTAGCAACGGTTGTCCTTGAAAGCTTATTGCAATTCACTTCCTAAGTGAACGTGTCATTCTTTTGGCTAAATATGATGCAAAATCAGTTTCCCAACAAATCTAGCTTAATTTTAGACATTTTGGTAGTTAGACTGCTTAACAATCAGTTTCCCTGTGCCCTCTAATAAGGGACTTCAAACAGTTTAATAGACTGCAAGAACGTAACAAATTATTCAGTCGGAAACGTAAAAGTACATGTTAAAGATCTGCGCTTAAATGTCACTTAGACATTAACACACACCCAGTTTGTCACGTGAAACTGTGGCTCCAGAGATGCGACGGGTTTTTCAGTGTCAACTTGAGTCAAGGGCAATATTGTTGATGACCTCTAACAACAGCAATGACAGCCTAATTATTGGTATCATTCAGATCAATCTGATATCCGAGTCCTGTACAGTTTGTAGACTAAATGAGAGACAGAGGTTTTAAAAGTCCAATGATATTATGGTAACAGCTATCGGCAAGATATCAACACACTGATGAAGTGATGAGGAAGGCGGCCAAAGGCTCAGGATGAGTGTGAAAGTGTAATAAAATAAGATCCTGGGACAGTAGTTTGGAAAACATTAAATTGAAAAAAGAAAATACAGACACTCTCCCAATTCACAGCTACTCGCTGTTGCTCAAAACAGATGCAACATGACTGGGTAACATTGGAGTAACTTTAAAACGAATGCATTTTTATGTCACTGGTTTCATGGGCAACAGCTTTCTGGACAGATCAGTCTCGCCCAAGATGTTCTTCTCGATGCTTTATATCGTCAAGATACACTAGCCCTTGAAACACAAACATTCATCAGCAAATGACCTGCCTGCTCTGGTCTAAACCAACAAATACAATAAAAAGTATATGACCAAGACTCATCAAGTATATATTTCCTCTACATGGAAAGGATAATTATTAAATTACAAGATTTAATAACCCCGTATCACCTTTTTGAAGATGTACTCTGTTAAACTCTTTGCAGTACACAGGTCAAATTACTTCCTATTAAATCTTGTAATTTAAATTCCTAACGGCTCCTTCTTTCCATTTTTGATCTCTAAAGAAAACACCTCAGGCTGTCCCAAAGGTTGGAGATTGCACAATGCCAGACACCATGTGATCCCTGAAGTCATCGTACAATGCATGGAGAGGTAACCTTAAAATAAAGGCACATGTGTTCGCCTCTGGAAAAACTCTCATCTGGTTATTCAATGGGTGATGAAGAAACTCCAGCACAGGCTTTTCGCTGAAGCCAAGAGGAGGAATTTTCTCAGCTCCAGTAGCAAAGCGGAGAACATCCTCCAGAGTCAACTGGACCGGTTCCTCTCCACTTGCCAGTAGGACGGCTTCTCCTTCTGCAAAGATAAAGATGTGATGATTTTAGACACAAGGCAGACATTTTAGTGCATTTAAAAAAGTAGCCAAGAAAATAGTTAGGTCCTACGAAGTGGCACATAATAGGTATTTAAGCATTAATAATATCATTATGTCATACGAACCATAACTTCCAGACAGCATTATTACTGTGTAATTGATTGTGAATTATGTTCATCATTCGTCCTTTTTGTTTGCAGTAGCTAAAGTGTAACACATACCCTCTACGTCGACAAGCCAGTCCCTCCAATAGGCAACTGCTCGCTCCTCTGCCGGGCGACGAGAGCTGCCTTCAACTGAGTAAACCACCTTGAAGAGGTCTTTGACTTCCACTGCAGTCACCGGCGCGGGCGGGCCTCCAACAAACAACCTCTGTAAGGCAGGGCTGTCTTTGAGGGCCTGTAGCACACCGAGTTGCTCCATGCCATCGCATAGCCTTGAGACATTAGATATAAAGATCATATCAGTGATTTTCTGTCATTAATACCTAGGCATACAACCTGAGTCCCTGCTCTAGTTGTAAAGCAACCTTAAAAAAAACATAAGGCTTGTGACAGTTACTCAGAGCCATGTTGTCAAATTTACACTAACCACAGGGCTTAAAATTAGGCGCGGGTTTGCGAGAACCACGCATAATTTTGCCAATTCCCGATTTGTAATTTATAATATGGGAGAAGTCCCGCAATTGTTTACGCACCAATGTCTACAATGTTAGCCGAACATTGACAAAAGCCATAGTAATTTAGACTCAGGTGTGCATAAACTACACGTTAAGAACTTCCTTTTTTAAATACAAAAATGTGAAATTATCGCTTATCGGACATGAGAAGCAGATATTTGTTGGTTATAGTATCGGCTGAAAAAGCATACTACACACACTTACTGTTGCAGAGGCAAATTCAGTCTGCCATCAAAGTAGTACTCCAGTGATGAACGTAATAGTTCATCTCTATCACTCTGTGTCCGGATCACGGTGCTGCAACCGCCTAACAGCGACATGTGTTTGGCTGCCTCTTCCACAGCAGTACGGATTCCCTCCATAGTGTCTGCTTGTTGTATCTGTAATGAATCCAAAAATTAGTTGTTGCACTTGAGAGCTAATGTAACATTTCCATATTCTGTTGGCTCCTTGCAATGGAAGAGAAACCTTTCAATTCCATAAATGAAGTTAGCCTTGTGATGTACTGTTTTTCCTCTGACCACAAAGTAAAACCAGTGTGAGAAACAACTTTGTCAAGAGGTATCACAGGAGAGGGACACCAAGTTGATTGCATCGTACGGTCAGAGAGCTGTATTACGTCGGTGCACTGCATAGACATAAAGCAGCTTTTCGTCAGCCTTTTACACATGACCTCAAGCAAGTATCGTCGATCACTGACCAACAGCGCCCTTCACCTGTCACACAAAGACGGGCATGTCAGCAGGTAGGCTAACCCTTTTTTGTTTCTTATTTACCAATTGCAATAAACTAACAAATGCATTGCCACTTGTGTTTCTGTGTTATGTTCAGCGCGTTGTGATATGCCTCTGGGTCAGACATGTTCCCAAGTTTTATTTGAGCAAATTCTATGTGTGTGTGTATATATATACTGTATATATATATATATATATACACACACACACACACACCGGTATATATATTTTTTTTTTACAATTATTTGGTCTATTTAACTTGCCTTTTGCAACTCGGCCTTTAGCTCGTCGTCATCAAGCTCTGAGATTTCCACAGGTGGTGTTGGTTGTCCTGTCAGCTGGCAAAGTAGTCTCTGTGAAAACACATGCGGCCCCACTCCGCTATGCACTAGACACACGGAAATGATGGATCCAATGGCTCTGTAGTTGCCCCTGGCAAGTCCTGAAGGTATAACAGACATTTGCAGTTTTGCAGGATGAAAAGTTATGCTAGAAATACAGTTTGACACTGGTTGCAGTGGTTGATAACTTGTATTTGTTTTCTGAGTTACCGTTGTTACAGTACATAATGTAATCTCCCATTTAGATTAGTTTGGAAACAGTTAACTTCTGTTAGTGCATACATTTTTAGATTGACAGTGTATCTGCTTCAAATTGCCACCTAGTCACTGTATTCGAATGTGCAGAATTTGTAAACTAATTTTCTTCAATGCATGTTTTCTTCAATGTGTGTCTGTGTGTAAAGTGGAGTCATCTCATGTACATACCTACTGCATCCAGTGCAAGATTCTTGCTCCCGGAAGGTCCCACAAAGAAGCGTGAGTTCAGAAGTGACTTCATCAGTAGTGTGAGAAACTCCCTCGTTGGTCCACCAAGGTCCACTGCTCCTTCTCCCTGACCACAGGTGTCTACAAACACTACATCTAGCTTGAATTTGGGGTCGAATTTGGCTCTTCTAAATGCTCTAAAAGCACTTCCCAAAATGTCAGATCTCACTACATTTATGCTGTTTGCTGATGGTGGCTGTGATTCCAAATCGACATTCAATAGTAGTGTACTCAATATTGCCCGTAGGTCACGTTGGGGCCCTGGAGGAGATCTGGAAGAAGATGGTGAAACCGGTGGAGATGATGCTGGAGATGTTTGGTCAGGTGTGGGCGTTCTAGGAGCAGGCAGAGGTGGAGAAGGCGACGCTGGTAAGGTTGGAGGAGATAACTGCCGTTGAGGGGACACAGCCAATAGTGGTTGGTAGCTACTGGTGGATGCCGTTTCTGATCTTGCTGAAGACCGATGTGTTGTTTCAGTGGCTGGAGTTGGTGAGGCACAGCAGTGTATGGTTGATGTTACAGCGGTCTCTCTGGGAGAATTCTGAAATAGGACATAAAGATGGTTTGGGGGAATTGATTGACCAACATCACTGATGTTGCTGATGACTTTACACAACACTCTAAAGTACACACATTACCATTGTGGACACAGTGTTTGTTTATAGACAGAGCTATACTGACATTTCCTCAAAACTTGATTAATGATATTGTACCCTATTAAGAAATGTCTCTCCTAATGAACCATTAATTTATAAATGACATTGACTGAAACATTAACTCAAAATATAATACACAAAACTGTCATTGTTAACCGTCAGTGAAGTGAACTAACCTCATCTTGGATCCACTGAACAAACAGTGTTGTTGGATCTAGCAAACCACAGTCCTGTAAGGTTCCAACCTGCTCGCTGTGAAGCTGCACCAGTGGAGTTGTGGACGTTAAGAGAAACGTCTCAGTGCCGGACAAAACTCCTCCCACAAAGGACATTAGACTCTATAAATGAAGAACAGAGTACATTACAGATGAAGCAACGTTCAAAGTTGACCCTCCCAGTCCCAGCTGGTGGTGTGAAATAAAAAATAAATAAAATAATTTGAAACCTCATCCTTGTCAGGCTATATCTGCATGGTTACATATCATACATACATAACAGACACCATTAAAGTGTTGTCGATGTGATATTAAAATCACATCTTGAAATGTCTCTTTATAATTGTGTACTTTTCAGAAAGAAGCTTCTTATTCTGAACTCGCTTTTAGCAGCTAGACCCATATGTGGATTCACAGAAAATGATATTGTTTGAAAAAGTTGGCAGATTAGTCATACTAATTTTTTTTGCCACTTTCTCTATCTGATGCTGTTCATTTAAAAGCAATTATTATTATTATTATTATATTATTATTATTTTTGTATTGTTCCAAAATGTGATAGTTTGTTTTTACTGGGGCTCTCTGACAGTGGGAGCTCCTAATGTTTATCTGTCATCACTGTGCGTGCCCAAGGACTTGTTAACAGTACACACTGAAACACAGTGTTAGCCTTTACATAGTGGTAGCTTAATAAGGTTATGAAGCTTGGCTTAGTCGTCTTCAAATTTTAATAGTAATGACTCTAGTTACTATCAATAAGTTGGCTAATTATTGCATCCAACTGTACTGTGCAATGACACTTGGCAAGCCACATGACGTTCATGGCAGATGTGTACAAACCTGCTTACTTCAAACAGGATCAAAAACAGAATTGGTACAGTGTCATACATACATTTGAACGAATTGTAAATGTTGACATACACAAAGTTTAGAGCAGAAAACGTCATGATGTTTTCTTTTCCTTTTGCCACAGTCACAGTACAGTCATGTTGTTTACAGCACCTTTGACTTACCTGGATAGGGCTATCAAGCCTAAATGCCCTTCTACGAAGGCTGCCATCTGCATAGCGAAACTGGAATGGTGTACCGTCAGTGGATGGGGTCGCCATTTCTGCCTCAGCTACTCTCTGCCTCACAATCTATAAAGTTTGAGACAGATTTGAATTGCTATCATAACAGAAGCTGACAAAGAAATTTAAGAATTTGGGGGATCGATCCCTATGATCTGAAATAACTATCCCGTTATGAAATTTGTTCATTAATGGTATGACTAATTATATGGGTTAATATGTACATTAATTAGGATGTTAAAGCCCCAATCAGAAATTTTCACCTTAATAAAAGAGCTTTTTAGCCATTGAAGATGGTACATTGTCTTGTAACACAGAGAATGTCACCACTATTGGTCACACACCGCCCTCCAAAGGCCTCTCCTGGGACTAAGCAGTTTGGTGCCTGCGTCCCGGAGGCAAGATGCGCGCATGCGCTGTAAAAACAAGGAAGTAACTGTCTGGATTTGCTACGAAAATTATGTTTCACGTAACTATGGATTATTATTTCATCACGTAGTGAGTACCCGATGTCACATGTACATAGAGCTTTCTGGTGCTGTGTTTTGTTGACTTTGAACGCCGATATCGAGACGGATACTGTTGCACCCAGAGGGCGCAGTTTCTCCAATTGCAAAACTTGGAAAAGTTGCTGAATGGGGCTTTAAGGCTATGGAAATCATCATTAAATTTTTTAACAAAAAAGCTTTATGGCTCTTTAATTATCTAAGCACTTAAGACATTACACTTACATCCAGACGCCTCATTTCTGCCTCTTCTGCAAATCTGGTGGTCCGGAGAGCCTCTTCCTGAAGACGTGTCTACAGGCACAGCAAATACAGTTACAGCACTCAACAAATTTTATATATATACACACACACACACACTCTTGAAGTTTGAGTTCCAATACCCTCTCTCTGTCAATCGCCAAGCTTCTGTGGTATTCTGCGTCTTGTTCTGCAATGATGTTTCGGCGCTCTTCTAGACTTCCCTGAAATCAGAGAATCAATAACTAAACACCCTGACAGCAGAGTAAATTAAAATTAAGGTCTGGTTGGCGATGTTAAGTAATATGACAGGATTCAACTATGCTTTCATATAAACATAGCATATAATCAAAACAGTGGCACCATGTGCTGAAATGATTTAATAACCATCCAGATGATCACCCCCCACCGCCTATGTAGCTACAAAAAAGTTCAGTTGCCACAAGTAAAGGAAGTTACAATAACAAGGTGAGAGGAAGAGAGAACTTCTCCGTAAATGTAATAGTCACCGTTTGGCTCTCACTATCCCCATCAGTCTGTCTCTCAGCGATGTCCTACAAAAACATAAGATTGGGTATTTTAATCCAATAGCAGGAAACATAATATTGTTGGGGGTACGGTGGCGCAGTGGTAAGCGCTGTCGCCTCACAGTTGGAAGGTCCTGGGTTCGATCCTCGCCTGGGACACTGTGGGCGCTGTGGTTGTGTTCCCCCCCATATCCTCAGTGCCTACTGCCCAGGTGGGTTATCTCGTCATAAGGTTACATAAGGGCCTTTCTCTCTGTGTGGAGTTTGCATGTTCTCCCCGTACCCCCCAGGGATTTCCTCCGTATATAACCCCCCCACTAAAAACATGCAGAAGATCAGATCGTCATCGTCATCCGACCAGTGACGACAACATCCGAAGTTGGTCCCCGGGCGCTGTACGAGAAAGCGACCACTGCTCCTGCCCTGCCCCTTGGAGGAAAGGACATGCCTGGATGGGTTAAATGCAGAGGACCACTTTTCACCGGCCACCGTCAGTCAGCATGAGTGTGTTGTGGCGTTCGTGTGACAATAAAAGACGGGCTTGTCCGTTACGAGAGAGAGAGATATTCAGTGAAACACAGCTGCAGCGTTTGTTGTAGATGATGTCCAATGCATCACTGTATGGAGTAAAGTCTTACCAAGAGGTCAGCAGCAGGGAAACTGTCCATGTCAACATCGTGATCACTGTCATCCGACTCCTACAAAATACACAGACACACAGATTGTGTCATAAACTCAATGGAATAGCAGGACAGTCAATACAATTACTTAATGTACAGTATCACTGAAATGCAGATGGAATGATCTGCAGAACTTGATGTGCAGTTACACCTAATACCAGTCATCTGTGAAACAGGAGCTGGAGTTTTTGACGCACCTCACTTACCATTATGGCATCAGAATGGTCACTGTCCACACCTGTGTCAGTGATGTCCTGTATGATTGACAGAAAAACAGATTAGGTCATAGATTCCAAAAGAATGACATGAAGGCAATGTAAAGGATATAACACAGTGCTTAAGATTGATGGGCAGACCTTGTTTTGTGCACTAACACCCAATTATTAGTCATCAGTGCAACACAGTAGCTGCAGTTGTTTTGGATGTCTTACCGAATCAGAGTGTACTGAGATCGGCTCACTTTCATCTTGATATTCCAACCCCTCACCATCTGGATTGGTTTGGACACTTATCTCACCCTCGCTGGTGTCTGCGTCTTCGGGTTCATCATCTGGATTAGTTATTTTTTTCTGTGGAGCACAAGGACAAACCTCACCTTAATTTTGTTATCCAAGTGAAATTATTGAGCAAACTTTAGCCTGTAATCCATAATTGTATTAATGGCATCTAACATACTGCACCTTGGGTAGAATATACACAGCCGACCGTTTGTTTTTATCCACCATCCGCAGGGCGTGGGATGTCCACGGTTTCTGATGGTGACGTATATTCTTGTGTCCATCAACAGTGCACAGGTCAAATGGCTTGTCTTGGATGATGGGAAACGCTCTTCTTAGCTCTGAGATGAGTGCAGGCTCATCTTGATTGAGCGTCACCATTATTTTCTGTACTCTTAAGGCTGAAAGTTTATTTGAAACAACAAACTATTATCACAATGTATATCAATTTAGTTGAAGATCAGAATGATAACCAGAGACAAATGTGTTCCTTTCAGTTACGTATTCAATTCCATGTCAAATAATAGATCTGTCTATTTTGTTGTGTAATGGGAATACATTTGAGGTATTTGGGGTTTAAAGAGATTCCAATACCGTGCCGATGTGAGTATGTCTTGAGCCCTGGGTCCAAGATAAGTCCCACCCGAAGCGCAACTTTGGTGCTGTAAAAACATAATGTTACTGTGATAAATAAACTACCATATGGCATCGAACCATTTATAACTCATTGCAGAAAAATGACAACCACAATGCAGAAAAAAGCTGAGATTCAAGAAATGGCAAGAGTTCTAAATGCAGGAGAGTTTTCAATTTGCTGGGCTTACACCTGACGATTTCCACAGTCACAGTCACAGACTCAAAACTCAAAGTCAGAATGAAATGGTGGGAGATTTACTGGAGTTGCGGCACGCTCCTGTCAAAAAATCACTAGCACCATTGTTTTCATTTCATATGTTAGTCACCATCTGACTTGGGTAACAACAAATATTACATGCAAAAAGTAACAAATTATTAAGTTAGTACTGTAATTGTTAGTCTAAAAACAACAGCGACATTGAATTACATACTTGTCCATTTGCTCAGGATGGCCACTGGTCAGCCTTCACAAGTGTGTGAATCTAGCTTGTGACTGAAACTTACTCTGCTGTGTAGCAGTGCAATTAGCACTATGACCAACAGGTGTGATTAGGGGGTGGACAGACAAACACACCCACTCACACTGGTTGGTCATTTTCATTAATAGACCCTTCTCACGGGGGCCATTTTGTGTCGAGAAGCCAGGGTAAACACAGGTGCAAGCAAAACACTAATGAGGGTTTCCAACTTCCATGATAGGAATTTGGAAACCCTCATTAGTGTTTTGCTTGCACCTGTGTTTACCCTGGCTTCTCGACACAAAATGGCCCCCGTGAGAAGGGTCTATAGACCAAATCAGCGGGATGTTTACATTTACTTCCGGGTACCCCTGAGGTCCACACATTATAATGGCGGTGGACGGCACAAACTGACGTGTTGAAGACAAAAACAGACAAAGAAGACAAAAATGGTTCGTCCGTGTTGTGTTGTTGTTTAATATCATTCATAACAACACTTTCACTAACGTTAGTGGAGACCAGACTAGCTAATTTACCTGTTGGACCAGACTAGAGTAGACTTGAAGCTAAATTAAATTGACGTGGCGTCAGTAGCTCTGTCTGTACCAGGCTCTTTCTCGCCGAGAAGAGCCTGGTGACGCGAGGTTACTCTGTCTGTAACGTTAAAAAACAGCGAGTTTGACAGACAAACAAACGTTATTAGCTAGCTAACACTACATAAAACAAACACAGAAGAAAGGCTAGATACGTCGGACAAGCATGTTTACCAACCGTTTAACCATTTAAATTGAAAGTAGTCGGCCGAAAACAACGAGAGGGTTTGACAGCATTTATTTGACAACACGCACATTTAAACCTGCCGCCTTCCCCAAGTGGTACCCGGAAGTAAATTTGTTTACATGGTGACGTCACGGTGATTTGGTCTATAGTGCGGCACCACTCCAGATACTTCCAAAGATCCTCAACAGAGAAGATACTTCCTTCCAAGCCTCAGCAATGGTATTCTATGCTAAACACAGCATCTCATAAGTGACATTTGTGGTCAGATCTCGCAATAGACTACTTGCACAACGTGTTAACATGCTAGGATGCAACCGCACAGTACATTGAGTGTATACCTACAGAGATAAGCCAGCAGAGGATGTGCACTGAACCTCCTCAGCTGTGCGTGCAGGTGAGCTGTACACAAAGACAGACATAAAAAAGAAAGAGTATCCATTTTATAGACATTCAACTTATGGCACAGATTAAAGCACATGAAATAAATAACTGATTACTGATAACTGTACCTATGTCCACATGACAGCAAGTGGACGTCCAAATATTGCAGGGGCACATGTTGCTGGCAGTACCGGCACATCTCCTTGACAACCTGGGACAGACATAGGGACACAGAGATAGACATTACAAATGGCCCGCTGGCCTGGAAGTACTACTTCACAGTACTAGAACGCACTTTCCACTTGGGGCAGTAAAATGAATGCCTTAAAAGAATCGTTCTGTTTTGGTGTGTGTGTGTGTGTGTGTATGAGAGAGACTTTGTGCACATGCACGGATGAGAGAGGACTGTGTGGCAAAAATCAATGAAAGACAACTTTGGGTTGGTGGCGATACAACTTTGTCACTAATAAGTAAGTGTCCTCATATAGTAGGACAATTGTGATGAGAATGTTGGTCCTTGAATTTTGTTTAATTAAGTATTTATGATTTTGTAACCTGTGTGTTAGGGTTGGATATGTTATACCCTGCTCTCAATCAATAATAAAAAAAATAAACATAATTACCAACTCATCAGCAATCACAGGGATGTGCACATCCGACCCCAGCTCCTCTTGTAAGGGAACAATATAGGCAACTGCCCGGTTCAGACCGCTTTCTTCATTTAAATACCTGATACTATAACCGTCAGGTTGCATTGGAATTTCAAGCAATTGTCTTGATCTGATGGAGCGGTACAACTTAAACCCCCCCCCATAATTTAGTGTTGGGTAGGCTTCGTGGAGGCCTTTCAAGAGGTCTAGATGTGTCCCCTCTTTATCTGGGAATCTAACTCTCTTCTTGCCCAGTCCACGTTTTTTCAGCTCAGCGGTTTCTGTGGCTGTAGGCACGGTTGTTTGGCCTGGCACAGCCAAACACATAAAGTCATGCTCCCATGGTACTGCTATTGGTGTTCTTCTTCTCGATGCCAGTGTTTGGAGCCTCCTGTTTCGAGTCGGCTCAAACAGTCTGGACAGGGATCCTTGTGACAAAGCCCGAAAGTTGGAACATGTAGGTCCTGTGTTGCTTGCCGTTATGTTGGGTGCTGTAAGTGGTAATGTGTGGATGGAGTGTGTCACAGGACTGGAGCAAGGAACTGAATTGCCAATGGACATGGCAATGGAAGAAGACAGTCCTTGCGCATCTCGTGCGTGGTCCTCACTGCCAGTTAACTGTGACCGTAGGATTTCGACGACTTGTCCTAAAAGCACGCCAGCATTCATTGTAGTGTAACTGCAAGAAAGCAGAGAGGTAGCTGGATTAGTCTTTCACCAGTTTGAAGCTATGTAGCTCCTTTGTTGATCAGGGTCCCCCAGGGGAATCTGTCTCTTTGCTGAAAAGAGCCAATCTACCAAATCACAGCTAAGTTAAGTTGCTTGATTCAGTATTTTGATATTTGATATACATTTGATCACACACGCTCCCTTCCTATATAAACCCATTGTAACTTCAAACTCCATTTGAAAGATGTTTGACTCATTGAAAACACGGGTCCCTGGTTCTGGTCACTGACATTGTTCTACCAATGTGTGAGTGAGACGTGTGTTTTAAATTATTTTTTCTTTTTCTAAAGAAAATAGGCTACAGTCACCAGAGCCAAGGACGTGTGTTTCAGTGATTTAGTGTTTTAAAATGGTTTTTGGAGTTACAATGGGTTCATAGGAAGGGGGCGTGTCTGATAAAATGAATATCCTAAATCGGATTGAATCCATCAACTTAAAAACCGTCTGTGGTGCACTGTGCGTGTGAGTAATGCCCACCGAAAAAATAGGCTATTTCTTTCAGCGCGCCTACTCGCGCGTTAATTGCGCGCCCAAATTGCGCGCCCAGTGTACATTTGCGTTGACAATGACACGTTATTATCGCATTAACTTTGACAGCCCACATAGCCTACAGGAAAGTACAGTACAGAGGCACACATTACAAATCACGGGATGGAAATTGAAAACCTCGTTTTATGTGTAGAGATTTAGTGTAGTCGCAGACTGAAGTTCAATCATGGAAGACCAAATAAGGCATTAATAGAGCACCCCATGCTGTCATAACCCTCAGCCCAAATGACGTCACTAAATGACGTCACCATCTCCGACGTCACCTTCTCTATGACGTCACCTTTGCAGCGTGACGTCAGTTGCCCAAATGACGTCAGTTATGACATCATAAATGCCCTTCTCCCAGTACTATATAAGGCCCCCATCACCACAGCTTAAATCACACTCGTGCAGTCATCACTCACCTTGTGTCAGCATCACGCATCCATCCAGCATCTCCAGGCAAGAAGCTTCATGCAGTCCATCACCATGTACGAGTCCGAAGACGAGCAGCAAATGTTCAGCTCCACCGCGGACGCCTTCCTCCAGAGCACATTCAACGCCCCGGCCAGCCCCGGGCAAATCCCCGATCCCCAGGCTTCATCTCCGGGCGTCTCAGGCGTCTCACTGGACGCTCCCCGCACCAGGGGCCGCGGCCGCAAAAGAAAACCCAACGTCCCGGAGGTCCTCGTCTCGCCCGGATCACAGTCCGCGCAGCACTCCGAAGGCCGTGGCCGTGGCAAAAGAGCCCAGAAGTCCACCTCCAAGAAAGGCCCAGCGAAGCGCACCAAGACCGCCGGCTCCTCGGCGGACGCGCCAAGGCGTCCAGCCCCTCCAGGCCCCCATGATCCCCTGATCGCAACGATGTCTTCAATGGTCGGGGCCCTCGCCGACATCGATGCCCGGCTGAGGCTGATCACGAGCCCCACGCTCCCCACGGCAGCAGCCCAAGCGCACCAGGTTTCAGGCTCGTATCCCCCTTCTCAGCCCGCTTTTCTCCCGGCGATATCAGCCCAGCCAGCCGCGCTCCAAAATCCAGGTGCGTGCGCCGAGTTCCCTCCCCTCCCCGCACTCATCCCCCCTATGAATACCCTCGCCTCGGCCATCCACTCCCCCGGTAACGGGAGGCCGTATATCCCACTCTCAGCAAACATATCGCCCAGGCTTCGAGCCATGATCCTTCAAGGCAGGGATATCAATCTAGTCAGCATTATCCTGCCGTCTGCTGAGTGCAGCAAAAAGTTAACGGGCGGCCAAGATATATCGGCCGTCCTAAAATCTTCCGACCCCCGTCTCGCCAAAGATCTATCACCAACCGAATTCCTCGTTGCGTTCGGGGTTTTCCGCGACACCATATGCTCAGTGTACCCCGGCCGTCGCGTCGAGTTAGACGAGTACTTGGCTCTGATAGGAGACCTCCACCTCAGGTACGGGAAAAACATATTTTACCAGTACCACAAAGCGTTCTCTACAAAAGCGGCGCTGTACATAACTCGTTCCAACATCCGTCTAGACTGGTCCATGTTGGATACCGAGCTACTGGTACTGGTCACGGGTGGTCACCAGGCGATCACCTGTTTTTCCTGCGGCGAAACAGGTCACACAGCGCCGCTATGCGCTGCGGCCGCCTTCCAGGCTTCCGGGAGCAACACACCGCTTCCGGCCGGTCCACCCCCCCTCCTCCAGCTGGAAACCTTCCAGCCATCTCAATCTGACCGCCAGGGGCGCAAGGTAGTTATGCATAACAACATGGCTATCTGCAATAATTTTAATGAGGGAGTTTGCACATACCCTAACTGCATTTTTCTGCACGTCTGCAGCGCCTGCAGGGAAGCGCACCCCCGCTCCGTCTGCCCCCGCAGGATCCGCCCCCCAAGGCAGTTCCCCAAAAAAGAAAGGTTGGGCTAACAATCATAAAATCCCTCCCATCCACCCCCATCGACATCCCAGCCCTGGGCCTCGAATTAGCCTGCCACCCCGATCGCGTATTTACAGATCATCTCTTAACCGGCCTCTCCCAGGGGTTCAAAATAGGAGTAATTTCTCCCCCCACAATTTCCCACGTCTCTAAAAATCTGCAAACGGCTCAAAAAGAGCCCAAAGTAGTTTCTCAACTCCTTAGCAGGGAATTATCAAAAGGATTCATAATCGGCCCATTTGATTCTCCCCCCTTCCCGGTGTTCCGAACAAGTCCAGTAGGCGTCGCCACTCGCAAATATTCCGGCAAAAAGCGCCTAATTATAGACCTGTCAGCGCCCCATCATGGCCCCACTCCAAGCATAAACAGCCTCATTCCTCCCGAACCTTATTCCCTCCACTATGCAAAAATAGACCACGCCATTCGTCTAATCAAACTGGCAGGCAAAGGTGCGTGGCTTTCTAAAGCCGATATCTCAGACGCCTTCAAAGTCATTCCTATCCATCCCTCCCAATGGCATCTATTCGGAATAAAATGGGATTCAAAATTCTATTTTTCCGTAAGGCTCACGTTTGGGTGCAGAAGCAGCCCCGCCATCTTTAATTCACTAGCAGAAGCTCTATGCTGGATATTGCTAAACAATATCCGTCTCCCCGCAGTGCTACACCTGCTAGATGATTTTCTGCTCATCGACCCTCCGTCCGTCCCCTCAATCTCCCTAGTTAAACTCAAAGAGACGTTTCACAGGCTGGGCGTCCCTCTAGCTGAGGAAAAAACCTCCGGGCCCTCATCATCTCTTGAATTCCTGGGCATTAATCTCGACACCAAGCTTATGCAAGCTTCCCTCCCCCTCGAGAAATTGTCTCGCATCCGCAAAATAGCTCAGTCCTATTCAGCAGCCAGCCACATTTCAAAACGAGACCTCCTGTCTCTGCTCGGCCACCTGAATTTCGCTATGCACATTATTCCCCAAGGGAGGTCATTCATTTCCAGGCTGCTCGATTTAGCATCGTCAGTCCCCAGCCTCCTTGACTCCGTTACCCTCAACGAGGGATGCCGATCCGATCTCAAATTCTGGGCTCACCTCTTAGAAAATTGGAACGGAATCTCATTCTTCTATGATGAAATCGTCTCGTCTGCCGACGACCTAAAACTGTTCACAGATGCAGCCCCATCCGTGGGTTTCGGGGGGGTCTACCAAGGCCACTGGTTCGCTGGCACTTGGCCGCAGCAGTTTGCCGGCTTGGATCAGTCCTCCGCTCTATACGAAATATACCCGATAGTGGCTGCCTGTCACATATGGGGGCGCTTCTGGGCACGTAAAAGGATAGCAGTCAAATGCGATAATGCTGCAGTAGTCGCCATCATCAATAAAGGGCGATCATCTTCCCCGGCCATTATGCCTTTTGTTAGGCGCCTAACCTGGCTTTCCGTCACCCATAATTTTATCATGGTCGCCAGGCACATCCCCGGGCATATTAACATAATCGCTGATCACCTCTCCCGTTTCAATTTCCAGGCGTTCCGCAGACTCTACCCCGAAGCAGACTCGACTCCGACACCTCACCCCTCCTTTTCCGCCCTCACGCTCTCATAGAGAGCAATCCCCACCTCACCCCTTTTCTCCACTCGGCCCAGTCCTACATTAGGCAAGGACTGGCCAGTTCCACCATCAAAGCTTACGACGCGGCTTGGCGAATGTTTGCCATGTTCTGCCTCTCCGTCAACCAGCCCGTTCACCCCGTCCTAATTCCCACAGTATGCGCCTTCATTTCTTTCTGCGTAGATGTCCGCCACCTCCGCCCTCCTTACATCCGCAGCCTAGTGGCAGGCATCCAATTTTACGCCAGGGGCCTCGACCCGGCTTTTCCCAGTCTATTTACAAATTCAGTTGTTAAACTACTATTAAAAGGCATTTCAAAAGCTTTTCCGTCGGCCCCCGACTCCCGGCGTCCCATTACTCTCCCCTTATTACGGCACATGTTAACCAGCCTCAGACAAGGCATTCACTCCACCTTCTTAGACAGCCTCTTAGAGTGCGTATTTTCCCTGGCCTTTTATGGGTTCCTCAGAATCAGCGAGTTTACATCCCCCGCCACGTTTCAACCCTCACGCGACATAACTCTCTCCGATTTAAAATTCCACCCCGACCACTATAGCATCTCCCTGAAACATACCAAAGTAGGCGGAGCTTGCCCTATAATCATTGCTCGCATCCAATCTCCCTTCTGCCCCTTCTCGGCCATGATTCGATACCTTAAAGTCAGGCCCCCAACTAGTCCCTCGGCCCCCCTTTTCCTCATCTCTCCCCATCATCACATGACGAGATCCTGGTTCATCCTCCACTTCAAGACCACACTCCAGAAATGCAACATCCCTGCGGAGAACTATTCCAGCCACTCCTTCAGGATCGGAGCAGCCACATCAGCAGCCACGCAGGGGATGTCCTCCGCCTCCCTTCAACAACTGGGGCGCTGGTCCTCAACCGCCCATGCATCCTACATTCGACCAGAGCAAGACGCCATACTATCAGCCCAGAGATCCCTTCTTCCATGACTAAAGAGGCAGCAAGCACTTCGTTGGTGGTGATCAAACTCTCCTTTTCTCATCGATGTGCCCATGCCCGGGCTATCCACATCCACTCCCTTGCATCCCCGCTTTGCCTTAAAAAACCCCGGTCAGCCCCTCATCTCCCGACATGCATAAATTTTCCCCCTGTCAGCCCACGACCTGACTAAAAGCATACCCCAGGCGAGCTCCATGACCCCCGTTTTCACTCTCCCAGTTCCTGAAATAACTTTAAATTCCTTTGGGGGGATGATGACCCCCGTTTTCACTCTCCCTGTTCCTGAAATAACTTTAAATTCCTTTGGGGGGATGTCCTATCTCTTACAGCACCGACGCCCTCTCTCATAAGCAAGAGGAGCGTCACATCATGGAGTCATACGCCATACTATTCTGATTCAATAAAGTTTGTTAAAATTATATTAAGAGTCTCTCATGATTGAAGTGTAGTCGCAGACTGAAGTTCAATCATGGAAGACCAAATAAGGCATTAATAGAGCACCCCATGCTGTCATAACCCTCAGCCCAAATGACGTCACTAAATGACGTCACCATCTCCGACGTCACCTTCTCTATGACGTCACCTTTGCAGCGTGACGTCAGTTGCCCAAATGACGTCAGTTATGACATCATAAATGCCCTTCTCCCAGTACTATATAAGGCCCCCATCACCACAGCTTAAATCACACTCGTGCAGTCATCACTCACCTTGTGTCAGCATCACGCATCCATCCAGCATCTCCAGGCAAGAAGCTTCATCCCACCACCTCCCCCAGATCACCACCAATGTTATGACTCCCGTTGGAAACAGATCCCCTCAGGGGGGATGTCCTATCTCTTACAGCACCGACGCCCTCTCTCATAAGCAAGAGGAGCGTCACATCATGGAGTCATACGCCATACTATTCTGATTCAATAAAGTTTGTTAAAATTATATTAAGAGTCTCTCATGATTGAAGCTAGTTCACTTAAGCATGAATCAGAGCCTGAATGAGAGGATTCAGTAACTAAACCTTATAACCAGTCGACTGGAGAAATATTAACTTATGGTGTTTACATCCAATATATCGGCTACTGATGGGCATGCCAGCTACAGTAGGGTACTGTCGTAACTCAGGCTCGCCACTCAACAGATCTCCAAACTGCTAGCTAAACATAGGGCTATAATCGCCAACTAAGGTTAACCAAACATTGCATTTCATAAACGGTTGACCCGTATGCTTCAATTCATAAACCCGCATCTTAAACCATTTCACTCAACAACGAAATTGCATCGTTTCATTGAAAAGAGAGAACATGCATTGCAGAACTAACCTCTGATTTGGAACCGACCAGCAACGGTGATGGGACCGCAGGAAAGTGTGAACTTCCAGGTTTCTCCTGCAGTTCGGTGCTTTGATGACCCGCCCTCCCCCTGCTCTGATTGGCTTTCATTGTTTGCTAGAGAAGCGATGGTTGGTTGGCTGTAGAGCTTGATTGCCGGTGCTCATCGCTAGGCCCCTTTTCCAAGAACTGGCCTTTAGAAGGATGCCGCAGCCAATCACTGTGCAGCAGTTAGGCAACAAGCGATTGACAGCTTCACTCCAGTGAACTTTCAGTGCACACAAAATCCCCTCGCTGATGTGGCTTGGTTCTCTATCACCACATACAAGACAAGCTTGGGAAGTAGGCTACTGCTTACATGTAATCTGTACTATCGTATCAGGATACAAAAAAGATAACTGCCCTTACAGTTACAGAAACAAGATTACAGTAACATTTAGTAAAAAGGGGGGGGAAATAGTAGCAGGATTACAATTTAAAATAAATTTCTAGCCAATATTCTATTTATATTTATATCTTTATTGCATATTTAGCCAAGTGGCTGTCCACTGTAGTGTATATTGAGTCTTCCTGCTCAGTTTCACTCATTGCAGGGATGTATTACCGAACGGGCCTACCAGGCCTATGGGATTGTGTCTTGTGATTATTTTATTTGATACCATGAGCCAAGACAGGCTGATATTGCTGTTTGATGTACTTCAGACTACACCAAATGCATTTGGTTTGTCTGAAGGCATTTCTTTGTTTCTGACTCTGGGACTGTGGAAAAAACTAACATTCACCAAAACTACTATCTCTGAACAATCTCTTTAACCAAATCACACACATTTAAAGGTGACTTTGTTCCTTACAGAGAAATAGGTTTGACAAAAACTGACAAAAACCTCCCCACTGCACCTCCCCAGAAACTGTTCTGAGCACCCCTGAGGAGGCCTGCCCCCCACTTTGAAAACCCCTGTTAAACAATCAAGCTTGTCTTGTCTTCTGTAAAAACTGCTAACTGAGTGGTTTACCCTTCAAGCCTTGGCAAGTGGGAAACAAACTGCAGTTATGAGGACCAAAGGTAAATGTTCAGAGTGACTGACAGAGACCACCTACCTAGGCAATTTTATTATATGATTAGAAATTCTACTGAATCAGAATCAGAATCAGAAATCATTTATTCACCATTATGTTATGTAATATATAGGAACTTGTTTTGGCATTAAAGTGCATTAATCTTTTTTCACATAAGAGGGACAAGTGCAAAACAAGATAGATACAGTGGGACAACAGGACAAAGAAAGTGCGATATCTGGTGATCAGACAGGTATGGGCAGTGCAAGCTTGGATTAGAGTTCAGGCCCGAGGCAGCTCCCCTTAGGGGGGGGGGGGGCAGGGGGATACCTGACTGATTTACAAGACGTGCTGCTGAGGGGAAAAAGCTGAGTCTGTGGCGGTTTTTCAGAGTCACTGGCAGGCGTAGCCGCCTACCGTGGGGAAGCATGGTGAAGAGGTTGTGACCCGGGTGGGATGGGTCGGCCATAATCTTTCTGGCCCTCTTCAAGGCCCTGGTGTCATGTAGGGACTCGAGAGAATGGGGAGGGGGACCTTCTCCGCTGATCGTATCACCCGCTGCAGCTTGGTCTTGTCCTTGACCGTAGCCGCAGGGAACCAGGTGATGATGGAGAAGGTGAGGATTGACTCAATGATGGAGGTGTAGAACCGAGTCAGCATAGTCCTCGGCAGCCGGAACTTGTTTAGCTGCCGCAGGAAGAACATCCTCTTCCGGGCCTTCTTCATGAGAGCGTCAATGTTCAGGGAGGGGCTGCCTTCCGCCTAAAATCGACTACCATCTCCACTGTTTTGACAGCATTGAGGGCCAGGTTGTTGTCGTTACACCAGCTCTGTAGCCGCGTGATCTCCCTCCTGTAGGCGGACTCATCCCCATTGGAGATGAGGCCTACCAAGGTGATATCGTTTTCAAACTTCAGGAGCTTGACCGACGAGTGGAGGGAGATGCAGCTGTTGGTGTACAGGGAGAATAGTAGGGCGGACAGAACGCAGCCCTGCGGGGAGCCAGTGCTGATGAACTTTAAGAGGGAGATGAATTTCCCTAGCTTCACCCGCTGTGACCTGTTGGTTAGAAAGTCAGTGATCCACCTGCGGGTAGAGGCCGGCACCCGCAGCAGGGACAGCTGGCGTTCTAGGATGTGTGGTAGGATCGTGTTGAAGGCCGAGCCGAAGTCCACAAACAGGATCCTGGTCCTGGCGTAGGTGCCTGCAGTGTCCAGGTGTTGATGGTGGTTTTGACAATTGGACAAGTGGCCTCATAGAAGTTCACACCCAGGAACTAACCTGAGACATTCAGAGTGTGTCTAGCACATTGAAGGAGATTTTACGAACCATTATTTTTATTTTACGAGCCCTATTTTGGAATGGTGCCGCGTCTATGTGCCGACAGGCCGCAATGCCGATAGCCCACAAGCAGAACCAGGCGGCGTGCAGCGTGTCAGTGGACCGGCTGGAGCTATAACCTCTCCCAGCCCCCACGCCAAACCTAACCTCCCCCCATGCCTAAACCTAACCTCCCCATACCCTAATCCAAAACCTAACCTCTCCCACCCCCCATGCCTAAACCTAACCTCCCCCAGACCCTAACCCAAAACCTAACCTCTCCCACCCCCCATGCCTAAACCTAACCTCCCCCAGACCCTAACCCAAAACCTAACCTCTCCCACCCCCCATGCCTAAACCTAAGGTCGGCATTGCGGGTGGTCGGCATAGCGGGTGGACACCTTTTGGAATATTGTTCATTGTAATTCTGTTTCAAAATCTGTGATACTGTATAGGTTGCTCCGAGGTATTGGTTGGCAGTATAATAACAAGCTATCAAAGGTTATAATAAGTCTTTATCATTCACACTTGAACTACACCTTTGAAATAGGCCATCAAAACACACAAAAATGCAGTAGCCTAGTGATCAAGATGTTGTAACATTTACAGCATCTCCACATCCGATCTACTATGAATCACCCCATTCAATGGAAAGGAATTGCATCCAAATGCCCCTATTCTATGGGGTTGACTTGTACAATCTCTACATAAGAGAAAGTTGACTTTGTGCAAGTAGTTGACTTTGTGCTCTGATGAAGGTCTTGTCGACCGAAAGCTCACCATAATAAATGTGAAATCTGTACAGATTCAAGTGTGCGGAAATTCCTTTTATATTTGTAACTTTGTGCAAGTAAAAATATCGAAAAAATAAAAGAATGAAAGAGAAAATCAAAGTGCACTCCAACATTTGTAGGGTATTTAATGGATACAAAAAAAAATACAATATCGTTTCATCGTCAGGTCTCTTAGGGGAAAACAGCAGGCGTGATAATATGTGACAAATTGTGTTATATATCTTTTTAATAAATCCTTTCCTGCATTAATTGTTCCATGCCCGTCCAGTTGGTGGCGGTAAGCTGGTTTGCTAACGTTAGCTAGCCTCCAGCCTCCAGACCGGCTGCCCCCGTACTCGTTAAATTTGTCCCTTCCCCCCTTACGTCTCTCTCTTCCACTGCCATACAGGTAGTAGTGTCGTCTCTGGCTCGCATGTCTGCTACTAACACTCAATGGTCTGAACCTGAACTCCAGTCTCGTTTTTAGACTAGAAATAGAAACATGAATCAACATTGATTTTTCTTCGCCTTGTGGAAAAGCCTGACGCAAGGTTGATCGGGAGACCCCATTGTCCAAGAAGGACGCTGGGCATCGTGAAACAACTAGGCCTATAGGCCTACAATGGCCAGCAGGTAGGCTACGTAATGTTAAATCATTCCCTTTCTGGCAAGTAGATATTTTTTACGAGTTTATCTACATATTTAAGCAATATCACATGAGAGGGAGTGGCGTGCTGTTGATCGTCACGGCTGTGATTCGGTCGTAGAATTTTTTTCCTATTAAATTCAAACCTTATTTCAGACACAAGCAAGTGCAGGTTCATAGAAAACAAGACAAGACATACAATGCATCCAAATACATTATAAATGAAAAGACAACACTAAAATAAATACAAGGCATCATAAAACATAGAGGCTCTTTCTCCAATGTCGCCACAAAGGAGAATAGAACCTGGTGTTGCTTAATGCAGGATTGGTTAAGGCCACAATAACCCTGTTCAGAGGCATCTAATCGACACATAAATCTGTACACGAGATTTCTCAAAAGTGCATTTAGTGTGGGTATATACCCATAGTGACAAACAGCTGACTGCCATTATGCTAACGAGGGACTCGCAAGAGCAGTCGTAGAGCATCATTATAAGCCACATTAAGTTTTTTCATGCTGCTTATTCTTATAATTTCCAACAAGGAAACACATCTGTGCTGACGTTATGTCGTTAGGGTAACATAAACAACAGTAGTCTCTCACATAAATTACTTCTAAATTTTTCCAATGCAGTGTTTTACACCTGTGGTTTTAATCCGTGCTGTGTGCTATAAGCACGCAGCTTGCGCTGCTGCTGCTCGGCTCTCTGTCCATACACAGGTTAAGCCAAAACCACGCCCTGTGCCCGCCTACGCAGCAGTCAAGCGCCGGGATTGGCCAGGAGCAAGTCTTTTGTCTTCTTTTGACAGCTCGAATCTCCCACACCACAACCACTGCACAAATAGACTACATGCACAACTTCTTTACTTCCTGAAATTAGTACAGCTACTTTATTTCCTGTCCTACACTATTGGATGAACTGATTAATCAGGTGTGCCTGATCATTGTTGTGACTGCAGCACACCTGACATTAATCAGTTCATCCAATAGTGATGACAGGAAATAAAGAAGCTGTACTAATTTCAGGAAGTAGTGGAGTTGTGCATGTAGCTGAATGATGGTCACATACCTTCCTTAGTGTATTAACGCTAATGAAAACGTAATACAAGCTTTTAACACATTTCACACACCACAAACACTGCACCCAGCCCAGCGATTTTACTAGGCCTAACCAAATTGCTCTTGATAGCGGACATTGAAAAAAAATTACTGTAATATATTAACGCTAATGAAAACGTAACACAAGCTTTTAACACACAAACGATTTTAAACATATTTTTTTCAAAACATCATTGTAAAATTCAGGGCTTTAGCCAAAGCTTCAATAACAGAGCTCAGCTGACAGTTGAACTTGCAAATGAAAAATATCAAAAATGTAAAATTAAAAATACAATAGGCTACAGCACATAGGCCTAGCTTCTTCTTTTTTTGGCACAGCTATTCATTCCCCCCAGTCCAGCAGTTTGTTCCAGGCCAGTGAAGTCCCAACAATCTACAAAAACATGCAATAATATAAAAACATAGATACAAAGTTGAATCATACACAATCAATAAAGCCAAAAGTAAATGGTTAGCCTTCCCAATGGCCAAGGGCAGCATCTGTTATTCTGGCCTCATAATAAGCACTGAGGCGGGTGGTCAGAAAGTCAAATAACCGCAACAACACCAACAACTACAGCAAGGCTGCAATGAGGATATTATTATTGAAAGACAAAATCCTACATGCACCAAAGCATACAATGTAGCCTACCGCGGTTATTCATAATAGTTCACACAGGAGAGAAACAATTTAATTGTTCAGTGTGTGGTAAATGTTTTGGTCAAAAAGGAGAGTTGAAATCACACATGATAGTCCACATAGGAGAGTCTGTTGTTGTAATGTTTAAACAGGCCTAAATAATTCACTATACATATTGTCAAGTGTTTCTAATTTCTACATACAGGCATTAAAAAATTGGATGTGTGTGTTCAGGGATGCATGAAGCTGGGGGCGGGAGGAGGACAATATGAAACGATGAAGCACACACACACACACACACACACGCACACTGACGCCAATGAAGCGAGCTTTGGAACATGTTGATGTTAATGTTATTTTTCCTCCATTATTTCAGACAACAAATTCCTGTTCCACAAGAGTGCTTGGATAGAGTTGCAGAAGTACTGGAATCCGTTAGCCAACAATTGATCCAACATTCAGCGGATACAGAGATAACAGACCAAGCCATCAACAGAGTGGAAACCGTGATCCAAGTGTTGTCAAGCTTTCCAGGCCTACAAAATGCTCAAGAAATATTTCAACAATTAAATGAAGCCCTCGAGATACTGCGAGACAATGGAGATGCTATAAATGGATTCAGATCTGTCATCTTCCACACAGCCCAACGTGGAAGACCTGCATTCCACATACCAGAAGAACAGCTACAGTACTTATTAGAATTTAATTTCAATGTTCCAGAAATTGCCAGGCTGTTCGATGTGAGTGTGGCTACGATCCGCAGACGTATGACACAATATGGCTTAAAAGTCATGGACACTTATAGCAGCATTTCAGACGAGGACTTGAGAACAGAGGTGTCACAGTTTCTGGCGAACTGTCCATGTTCAGGCTTCAGGGTAACGTGGGGTTTTCTCAAGTCAAAAGGCATCAGGTGATTATATTTACCGTTTAAATTTGTTAGATAGATTTGTTGCACTTTCACCCCAACCATTGGAGAGACTATTTTTTAGCCACAGTAAAACCTAACAAGACCTAGCAAGACCCAACAAGATCAAACGAAGGTGTGCACATCTCCTAAACCTTTTAAATCTGCAAACCCTTTGAAGTCAGGAGCTGAACCTAAAACGAACCCAGATGACAAAGCCAAACAAAATGTCTGATTTTGGTCATCATTTGTTGACAGAGGATGTATCCAATCAGAGAGAGCTACGATGCCATGACATCACAAACAGGAAATAAACGTGTACACACACAGATTGTTAAATGTTGCACTCCTACATATACTCGTGCAAATAAGCTGTTGTCAAGTGAACGTAGACTTTTTTTTTCTCTCCCTCTCGTTATGTGGTAAGTCAAATGACTCCGCAGTGCCTCTCGCTTTGAGCAGATTTTGGTGTATTTTTTGTAGCCTCTATATTCAGAGTTTATAATCTGCGAATTCCTCAACCTTTACTTTAACACATTCACTGCCAGCCTTTTTTTTTTTACTGTAGGTAGCTTTTGCCAGAGGGTTTTTTTGAGGATTCTGGCTCATTTTACAAGAGCCAAGGATAATTTTCTGCTTGGAGTTTGTCAACACAAAGTTCACAAAAGTACTAATAGAATGTGTGCTTTCTCTGTCTAAAAGAGTTAGTTTGTAGAGTTAGTAGTTATGTAGATATTAGCCGTTGAGTACAGCATGGTTTCAGCGTCTGAGACAAAAAGCTGAGATAATCGCAGTTTTGTGAAATTCAATATCAAACAGTCACTTTAACCATTTATTTTTGGCATCAGTGAGACATCAGACATAAACAATATAGTTCTGAACAGTAATTTCCTCCATAGCAGCACCCGCACCCCCTCTCCTTACAACTCCTCCCTCCGTGGGCGTGTCTCCGTGTTTGTCAGTCACAAGCCAGTCTCTCCTGCCTGTCTGAGCAGTGAGCAGCAGCCTCTCTCTGGCGGTCCCTCGTCGGCGAGCGTGGATGTGGCTTAATCCGTTCTTGGATTTTCGGTTGAGAGCTTTGACGAAGCCTTGTGTGACTCTAGGCTTATGCTGCGCGCTTCAAAGTGTGCTTTCCACCCAGTCCACCTGTGGAAGCCCCCACCGCCGTGCGCCCGTGTGAAAGGTTTTCGCCTACAGTATGAGAATGAGGCTTGTTCGCTTCTGGGTCCTCGGTTGAGCTCAGCTGGAATGCGTGCGTTTCTGGCCAAACAACACTCAATAGTCTGAGCACCGTCGCCACTCAGTGGGTCGGCGGAATGGATTGCACACGCCCGGCGGCTCTAACAGTATAATAGAAGATGCAAAAGGGCCAGATCAAGGATCCACCGTCAAAAAAAAAAAAACGATTTTTTTGACGTATCCATACGTCGCTGGCAGTTAACGGTTGGATTCTGCTTGACGTATGCATACGTCGCTGGCAGTTAACGTGTTAAAAGAAAAAAATTATATTTGATCAATGTTACCAGTCTGTACCAAACAGAAGATCGGGAACACATGTCTTAAGTTTATTAAGACTTTATCTTAATAATGCCTCTCAGCACAAGTAAATTTAAATCTGCCCCACCTTTTAAACAGCTCGAACATTGAAGGGGTGAACGCAGAAATGCGCTATTTGAGCCCAGTATGATTGTGAAATGCGCTATTCTGCATAATAAGTACTTTCACTCTTGGTATCACAAGTCTATTTTCCCAGCAATAATTGTGTACTTTTACTCAGGAAGCAGTGCACGCATTGACCTTTGTAAGGTCATGAAACACACCATTCATGTCATTTTTCTTTTCTAAAGGGTACAACGGCGCAGAATTCGTGAAGCCCTCAGAGCTGTAGATCCTGTGGGATCAATGCTGCGTGGAATGCAGCAGAGACTGATTCCAAGACGACCATATAAAGTTCCCGCTCCTCTGTCACTTTGGCACATAGATGGGAACCACAAATTAATCCGGTAAGCTGCATCAGTGTTACACGTGTTTATATCTCTTGTTAACAAAACAGCCCAGCCCACGCAAATCTAACGTTATCAGTCTGTTATTCGGTCAGTTTTCTGCAAGATGGTTGAATTCAACATACACGTTTTGCATCAGGATCTGAATCAATCAATCAATCAATCAATCAATCAATCAATCAATCCAAACTTTATTCCAGACTCAAGGTCCATATGAAAAGACATATGTCACGGGTGTGTGCGTGACTGAGAATAATATTGGATTCTACTGGGGAGTGGTGCTGGCCCAAACAGCATACACAGACAAGGGTTGAAAGTTGGAACAAATGGTTTTTATTACTAAAATACAAATAGAAAAAATGTGCCTATTTAAAAAGAGTCCAGCGTCCGTGCGACAACGTCCAGTATCTGCTACAGTCCCGAGCAACTGCGTTGTCTCCCTCTCGTCCGGCTCCCCGTCCTCTCCTGACGTCTCCAGCTGACGAAGAGGGTGTAGAGCAGAGCAGGCTTTAATGCTTAGTTCCCCAGGGGAATGACAGTTCATCAATGGTAGACTAACTCACTAGGACTTGTACTTTGGATGAGCCAAGTTAAATAGTGGATAAATGCACTGCAACCAAATTCACTGCAACTAAATTCTACCTAAACAGATGCAATACGTCTATTGCAAGTACATCACACAAACTACATTTGCACAACACGGGGCCAGCTTGGCGAGCTGCAGGATGTAGGAATCGAGCGTGCGAGATCCCAATTGACTTAAAATGCCCATCCCTATATTAGGATCGTTGTTTGAGCTGTAACTACACAGGAACAATGGCTAATTATATCTTTTGTCTATTAAATCTCATAGGTGGCGAATTGTTGTCCATGGGGGCATTGATGGCTATAGTCGCAAGATAATGTTCCTCAAAGCGAGCACCAACAACAAGGCATCTACAGTTTTCAGTAGCTTTTTGGTGGCTATCAATGAATTTGGATTACCAAAACGGGTTCGGAGTGACAAAGGTACATACAAATGTGAATACAATGTAATGTGTATTATGGTGTTATGGTTGTATGTATGCCTACCTTGATGAATTGAGTTCTAAAGATCACAATGGAAACAAACCCCAGGCATTTTGTGTTATCCTTTTGGCATACCGTCTGTATCTGTACTGTTGTGCTGTATTCTGAACCTGCTAATGAAGAATTCAATCAATCAATCAAGGTGGAGAAAACATGGATGTAGCACAATACATGTTGGAACATCCAGACAGAGGACCAGGTAGGCCTATTATGCTATTACTTATTGATCCCAGCAATCGGCTCTGTGCAAAACTGTATCCTGCCTTTCCTGAATGTGCCGTATTTCAAGTTTTAGTTATCATGACTTGGTTTTATTGGCTTCGGAAGCAAATTTGAAAATGAACATGAAAATGGTATGGGACCTTCTGGAAACCCGGGACTACAGTTATGTTGTACAGACCCTATAGGATTTATTGACTGGATTCTAATAAAAAAAAAAGTCACACTTAAAATGTAATGAATTATTAATCTAATTGAATTACAAACACAATGTGCCAGACAACGCTCCAAGTCTGACAGAATTTGTTTAGTGGATGACCGGTTTACTCTTTCTGTCTGTCTGTCTGTCTCCACACAGCCCGAAGGAGCCACATAACGGGAAAGAGTGTGCATAATCAGAGAATAGAGCGTCTGTGGCGTGATCTGTGGTGCATAGTAAGCTCAAACTACTACGCAGCCTTCCGCCACCTGGAGGACATTGGTCAGCTGGATCCTGACCTTGACGTTCATCTCATCTGCCTGCATTATGTGATGATTCCCAGGATCAACATGCACCTTCACCTGTTTAGACACACATGGGACAACCATCCTATGTCATCTGAGAGTAACAAGTCTCCACAACAACTGTGGATATCTGGTCTTCTGCTGAATCAGGGACCCCTTACAGATACGGTAATTAATCATCTCTAAAATCATGACAATCATGTTGTGCGATTGTGTATGGACCATTTTAAGTCCATGTTTTCGGAATTTTCACATGAATTGGATTGCAAAGTATTAAAAATGTTTCTGAACAACACACACTCATTAGTTACTGGGCTAATATTTTTATTTATTTAAAAATTGTTTTGGGCAAAGGATATTGTATTTTTGGAAGGCAAAGAAAGGGATGTGGAATGTGATTGCTGAGTTTGAATAATCTTTTTGTTTTTGGTACTTTTTGGGTAGTTTTTCACAATTGGCCAATAACTAAGTAATTCCCTTAAATGTATTTTACATTTTAACACCATCACACTGGATCAGGAATGGCTATTGGCACCTAAAATGCATCTGATTTCAGTCAGTAGCCTATTATGAAATGTGTGGTATGAAGACAAAACCAAATCTAACATTTGAAATCTGATTTAATACCAGGAAGATGGTCACACATTCGGCATTGACTGGGACGGACCTGTTGGTACAGCTGATCCTGCAAATCCAGTCACTGTCCCCGAGGCTGACGCACCACTGAAGGCGGCGATTGAGGCCCGACTCCGGGAGACCATTAACCCTCTTCAGCCAAGCACGTGTTTTGGGTTAGACTTGTATATCAAGGCTACACAAGAAGCACAGCTTGTCATTGGACAACCTTTGCTTTAGTGCATGGGTATTCAACAGGGGATCCGTGACCCCTAGGGGGTCCGCAGAGGGGCCACCAAATCTAACTCTCTTCTTGCCCAGTCCACGTTTTTTCAGCTCAGCGGTTTCTGTGGCTGTAGGCACGGTTGTTTGGCCTGGCACAGCCAAACACATAAAGTCATGCTCCCATGTTACTGCTGTTGGTGTTCTTCTTCTCGATGCCAGTGTTTGGAGCCTCCTGTTTCGAGTCGGCTCAAACAGTCTGGACAGGGATCCTTGTGACAAAGCCCGAAAGTTGGAACATGTAGGTCCTGTGTTGCTTGCCGTTATGTTGGGTGCTGTAAGTGGTAATGTGTGGATGGAGTGTGTCACAGGACTGGAGTAAGGAACTGAATTGCCAATGGACATGGCAATGGAAGAAGACAGTCCTTGCGCATCTCGTGCGTGGTCCTCACTGCCAGTTAACTGTGACTGTAGGATTTCAACAACTTGTCCTGCCAGCATTCATGTCCACACACCTCTGGGGACATGAGTTAATTTCTCTGTGCTGTTGGAACCTACTTCTGTGTATTGTCCATTGTTTGTGTATCTGTGTTACTGACACTATACTATATGTAAGCAGTTGTACCAACCTATGTGCCAGAAACAAATTTAATAAAGTTAATCTCAATCTCAATCTCAAACAACTAACGCATTCATTGTTTTTATTTACTTTTTGTATCAGTAGCAGCCACATATCAGCAGCAAAGTTGATTAAAATATGTATCTTTCAATGAAGTATCCATCTTTCTTGTATTTATTAATTGGCACATAATTATAGCAACCTTGTACTAAATTTAAAAGCTAATGGCTAAATAAGTTATTTAATAATTATGCGATTCTTAATCCGATTAGGCGACTAATCGTTTCAATAGTCTGTGACTAGTCAACTGTTAGTTGCAGCCCTACTCAATTGTAAACCAGACTTCACACCCACATGTCTGAGAAATGTGTCGTGTTTCCTTCTGCTGCTGTGTGTTAAGTGTTGCATAGCAAGTGCTGACAACTTAATTTGCTATTTTTGTGCCTTTTATACTCTGAAAAGCTTGTTTCTTGTTAAAACCAGACTAAAGGTGAGGAGAAAACAAAAGGACCTAGCCTACAGCCTTTGTATTGAATGAGAACAAGGTGGAGAGCTGTTGTTCAGCAAGACATTTAAATGAGGTATAGGTTATGTAGGTAGCTTATTAAAATAAGGGCAGTCAAGTCTCTGAAAGCAAATGGGCAGGTGTTTGTGTACATGCTGTACTACACAAGTGATGGTCGCACTACACAGGGACTCACTCGAGAAATAGTGCTGAATTGTCAGATGTTATGTACTCTGTCATGAAAGCTGTCAAGAACCTGTGAAGAACACACTGCTGCTCTACATTCTGAGGACCTATGAGTTTCACACGGAACAGTGTTGTCATGCATGTTGAAGTTATGCAAAACTGCACAGAGCTGGCTGCAAATTTCAGTGACGATATCTGGGTTGTGAGGTGGACAGAATTAACAGTTCTCTGTAAGGCCACAATACACATGACAGCTCTATGACAGAGTGGAGGGCTTTCTTGATTAGTGCCAGATTTGCATTTAAAGCAATGTAAGAGTGTAGTTGTACAGACTGATCGTCACAAATAAAATTAACAGGGCTCTGTGACATGTCACATCTATGTGACATAGCCTATATGATGTCATTCATTCACAAAATAAAATAAAACCATTACAAAAACTTTTATCGACTCATATATCCATTATTACACGTTTCAATTCTGTGTATATGAAGATAAATGGGCGATTTATGTTGTAAACTGTGGGGAAATTGGATTGTGGCTAATATTTTGGTCACTGGCCATCTACTGGCTGAAAATGGAACAGCTAAATAGAAATATAGAAACAGAAGAGAAGTACGCGACGCGTTCATGTGTTCAGTGTTGTGCGCGGCGCAGATACACTTCTGGTTGCGTAACACTCAAACCTACCAACGCCTGTGTGTGTGAACGCATAACGAAATTTCTCCAAGACTGGTCACACGTGTACACGCTGTAAGTAGCTGTGCTACGCAGCTTGTTGTTACGCGTGATGTAGTTTGCGCACATCATAGTCCGCGTGCATGTGCCCGCCTGACAAAATTGTTCTATTATCTTCATGCGTGCGCTTACGCGCTCTGGCTGCGCAACCCGCGTACGTCATTCTTACGCGTAATGACGTACGCGGGGTGCGCAGCCAGAGCGCGTAAGCGCACGCATGAAGATAATAGAACAATTTTGTCACACGGGCACATGCACGCGGACTATGATGTGCGCAAACTACATCACGCGTAACAACAAGCTGCGTAGCACAGCTACTTACAGCGTGTACACGTGTGACCAGTGTTGTAGAAATTTCGTTAGGCGTTCACACACAGACCTGTTGGCAGGTTTGAGTGTTACGCAACCGGAAGTGTATCTGCGCCGCGCACCACACTGCGCGTACATGAACGCCTCGCGTAGTTCTGTTCTATTTTATTCTATTTCTTTCTATGTTCCATTTTCATCCAGTAGATCGTGCCAGTGATCAAACCAACCAGCTGATCAAGCATGTCGCTAGCAGGTTACTGTCCCAAGATTGCTCGCAGACTATTCTGTGGTCAGCACCAAAGATTACCCACAATCCCTTGGGCCCACATTTTACAACATAAATCGCCCATTAATCCTCATAAACAGCATTTAAAACGTGTAATAATGGATACATGAGTCGGTAAAACTGTTTTTATAGTTGTTTTATTAGTTGTTTTATTTTATTTTATTTTGTGAATGAATGACACCATGTTAGAGACGCAGACCCAACAGCTGTAGTATAAATAGGTTGTGTTGGGATTGCCGAGTTAGATTAAACTGACCCCTTGCGGCTGGATGGTAGAAGCAAGTTGTCCACTACAGTCCTGACAGCATGAAAAACTCTTTTACCGACTCATATCCATTATTACACGTTTCAATTCTGTTTATATTGTTATAGTTTCATCTGACTGCTGTACATGATGACTTGTAGGAATATGCACGAGACTATGTTTTAACTCCAATGAGCTACGCTCTGTGTTTATTACAGCCCTTTTTTCGTTCATAAACTGATTATTCTGAGTTCAGTAATTCTCATTATCAGTTTATTGTGTGCATGACAGTAAACACACTCATTCGAGGTCTATTCTTTGATCACACTGCACACAAAACCACGCAATTCATAAACATCATTTTAATCATGGCTCAGAAATGTTCAGGCAATAATACTTCAGGAAAATAGATACTAATCATTAACTAATGACTACCTACTCATTAACTATGATTAACTAGTGATTGACTAATGCCAAATTTTTAATTAGCTGCTCATTAACTGGCTATTAGTTAATGATTAGTTTACTAGTAACTACTATAGTATTTGTGTACGTTATTGTAAAGTGTTACCATATAATAGGCTATAGCTACAAAACACAAAATAAAAAACCAGGCGATCTTTCAGCATGTAGCATAACGTTTTTTAAATGGCCTCTGAAATGTTTAGGCAATAAAACAAATAAATAAATAAATAAAATAAAAATATAGCCTGAATGAGGAATAAAGTTAACAAAAACAGAGAGCAGCAGGCTTTTATAATAGGCTACAAAATAAAAAAAATTACAACTTCACATGTTGCTGTTAAGGAACAGCAGAGCATTAACACTTGCAGCAGCTCATATTAACAATGAAATACTGTCAATAAAATAAAATACATCTGGAACATTAATAAACATTATAGCAGGCTATGTGATTGTGACGCTGCTCTGTTTCAGAAGCAGGACAGCTCCTCGAAGCGACATGCTTGATCAACTGGTTGGTTTGGTCACTGGCACCATCTACTGGATGAAAATGTAACATAGAAAGAGATAGAATAAAACAGAACAGAACTACACGACGCGTTCATGTACCCGCAGTGTTGTGCACGATGCAGATACACTTCCGGTTGCGTAACACTCAAACCTACCAACGTGTATGTGTGTGAACGCATAACGAAATTTCTCCAAGACTGGTCACACGTGTACACGCTGGAAGTAGCTGTGCTACGCAGCTTGTCGTTACGCGTGATGTAGTTTGCGCACATCATAGTGCGCGTACGTGTGCACGCGTGACAAGAACGACTATGTTAAGTCATGCAGGCACACACACGTTGCTGCGCATGTGTCAGTGAATAGTGACGTCGATAGGACCCCATAGTGTTATGTGCACATGCACACGTGTTACATGCACATGTGTTACATGTGCATGTGTTACATGCACATGCACACGTGTTACATGCACATGTGTTACATGCACATGCACACGTGTTACATGCACATGCACACGTGTTACATGCACATGTGTTACATGCACATGCACACGTGTTACATGCACATGCACACGTGTTACATGCACATGCACACGTGTTACGTGCACATGCACACGTGTTACATGCACATGCACATGCACACGTGTTACATGCACATGCACATGTGTTATGTGCACATGCACACGTGTTACATGCACATGTGTTACATGCACATGCACACATGTTACATGCACATGCACACGTGTAACGTGCACATTCACACGTGTTACATGCACATGCACACGTGTTACGTGCACATGCACACACCTTCACACAGGCAGTCACACACACACACCAGTCTTGTAGTTGTGTCGAGTCGGACTGGAGTCTGAGTCCTGGACACATTGTCAGGACGCGTGACTCAACTTTAACTTGAGCACTGATGACTCGGACTTGGACTCAGACAAGCATTCAGGCATTCGGACTCGGAAGTTGGAGACAAGAACTCAGACTTGATACGCTGTCCCCCCATTTGTTTTTTTGTAATAGGCCCTAATAATTTGGCATTCTTTATTGATACCTACATTAATAATGCGACATTATTCAGTTTCGTGCAAGGGCAGGTGTTTTCCAACTACCTGCGGATGCATGCTCATGATCAGTACATCTGGACTCGGACTCAAACAATCAACTTGGACTCGAGATATAGTGACTTGCCTACAGCACTGGCATGCACACACACACACACACACACACACACACACACACACACACACACACACACACACACACACACACACACACACACACACACATGCACGCGCACAAACTTTTCCCTCTGTCTAATGACCAGCGGTCGTCTATCTGCCCGGCTCTTTAGAGAGAGAGCCTCTCTCTCGTCATTTATCACAATTTTCTCCAGCACAGCGTTGCGGCGCACTCAATACCCACCTGTCGTTACTAATAATAGCTTAGGGTACAAATGAAATCCTTGGCTGCCCTCTTAACGCTCTAATTGATCAGCCCGGGAGACCCGCAGCGAGGTGAACCCTGACGTCACTGTAGGAGCCTATCGACGGCCAGCCTGTTTACCCAGCCAGGGGAAAGCAATCAATGGGAAGTATAGTGGCGAGCGGAGGCGCTGCAAGTAAAGCAGAGAGAATCATCAGCATGAAAGGTCTTTTTTTAAGGCCGTGTACAAGATGACGTGTTTGCACGGCTTGTACGCACACAGCCGCTTGGCTGAGTGTCAGAGATTCCAGAGATGCTAATTGCATCTGTGTGAGAAAAATAAGCTGTTTTTATCCAAATGGTGTATTCTTTGCTGCTTTGGTATCCACTTTTATACATGGTGTTGATAGGTGGACATGCCTAGTTTAATAAGACAGTATTACTTGTTGCTAGGTTGCTGGTCAGAGTGACTCACAAAGAGAACAACAATAGACCCTTCTCACGGGGGCCATTTTGTGTCGAGAAGCCAGGGTAAACACAGGTGCAAGCAAAACACTAATGAGGGTTTCCAAATCCCAATCATGGAAGTTGGAAACCCTCATTAGTGTTTTGCTTGCACCTGTGTTTACCCTGGCTTCTCGACACAAAATGGCCCCCGTGAGAAGGGTCTATAGAAGAAGCTTCGACTTTAGAGTGAGTTGAACATGCTCTATGTTTCAGGGAGCCTGGTAAGGCATCCTGATAACGTGATCTCACTGTTTGTCTTGTCTTGGCTTCCATCCGCTCGCGTCGATTTCAGTGGGCGGGACTTACTTGCCTTGACAGACGACAACTTCAGCCAATCAGCGTTGCTAAATCCAATCCAAATCCACTGGGAAAAACAGGAGAAACTCCGCTGGTGCATATTCTTGTTCTTGTTTAATTGTTGTCATTCTAATTCTGAAATACGCGCACCTATGGCTGTGTTTCATTGCTCGTTGCTTCTTGCTTCGGGAGACACCATTATTGTTTTGCCAGCGGCGTCCCTGATTGGCCGCTTACGTTGTCAACTATGACGCAGGTCTCTGATTGGCCCGGTTACATTCAAATTTTTCTGGAAATCGCTGGGGGCGGGTGGAAGTCCAGACTGATCCGTGGAGTGAAACACAATGTGAGTTCACGTGATAGTGTGTTCACAAAGTAGCAGCAGTGTGCGCCATGTGGATCTGGACCATAACCAGGTGTGGCACCGAAAATTCGAACCCAGTCAGAATGTGTTCTTGAGTGCGGTCAGAACGGCACACATCTCCTGTTTGCCTTTTGTTCGCTGTGAGAAAATCGGGAGTTGTGCAGGTGAGAAACGCAGCGGACCTGCACACAATGAAATGAGTCATATTTTAAGGCAGTTGATCGGGGTGGGGGGGGGGGATTTTTCTCACTGCTTCAAATGCCAATATTCAGTGACCGGGCACATTTTGATTTGATGAGGATTCCTCTGTAATGCCCGGGTAAAGCCAGCTATGGATGAGAATTGATTTTCGCCCACTGACGCGAGCGGTGGAGCATCAAAAGCAAACCAGCAATTTATTTTGTTCTCTTGGCAGTAAACTTATTGACATTTGGACGACAAGGGACATCAATTAGGGGCCACGGCTCCACTGAAGATCACTTAAGCTTCTTCAAACCTTCTATTATATCACCCATCATGCACTGCAGCAATCTGCCGCTGCCATCTATACGATCGATACACCACATACACTGAACCGTTTGCGTTCACTTTTCCAGGCCATTGTGTGTGTTGTCCCCAGAGATGGACGACATGAACTGGCCGAGGCTTTTTTCCCCGACGTATGAAAAGTTTCGGGCTTTGCCTCGCGTGTGATTTCCTGCGGCGCTGTGGAAAAATACACGCCGACACCAACATTCATCTTTTTCATCTTTACCTGTCGACCTCTCGCTCCTTATCGATCTTTCCGAGGCATCAGCCGCACGGTGCAGACCAGCGCCGCTTCAACTTTCACCCTTTCATTTTTCTGTCTTCCGCCCGAGTATGAAACTAAACACAAGCCGGAAAACAGTTTGAAGTCTGTGTAAGACAGCTACGGACATCTGGCCAGGACAAAATACAACGGGACATTTGCCCACACAGCTAAAATGATCAAATAAAATAAAATTTGTAATAATAGTAATAATAGTACTAATAATAATAATAATAATAATAATAATAATAATAATAATAATAATAATAATAATAATAATAATAATAATAATGACAAAACACCATTGTTTAACTGTCTAAGTGCTATGAGCCTAAATAACACAAAGATGATTGTACGTTAACCCCCCCGACACATATAGCCGTTGATCGTCTGCAATGTCTGGGCAATGCGGTGTGTTCAAGTGCAACTTTTTGCCTGGGAAAAAGTTCTTTGGAGTGGGGTTGATGTGTTTGAGGTTTTATTTGTGCATCTAGAGCTCATTTTACACTTCCATCAAAAGCCTCAGACAAAGTATTTTCTATCTTGCCTGGCTCCCCACCTTCAATCAAATCCGCCCACTCGGTTGGCTGCTTGTGGTCTGACATCATGACGTGCAACAGCGGGATACAGTTGCTAACAAGACATGTAGAGTGAGCAGCACCGAGAGGGACTCACGATTAGCCAATCAGGGTCAATAATCAGCACAACGGGCGGGACTAACGCCGTTGTCAAGCTGTTGTCAAGTGCGTCAGACCTAATAACAATGGCGACCGTGATAGACGCTGCTATCGAGGCTGTTTTAAATCGATTCAAAGTAGAGTACCAATTACTTTGAAAAATCCGAACGGCACTCTGCTTTGAAGGCCTTTATTCAAAGGGGAGATGTTTTTTGAGTTCTCCCCACTGGATGGTTGGTCTCTAGTGATTGGTTAGGATACGTTGTTTAAAAAAATGTATCCTTCAAAAGTCATAAAAGTGGTCCTCGTTTGTGAAGATTATCTTACTGAACGCAAACTTCGCTGTTTTATAAACTTGTGTTAACCACAGACCTCATTTCAGGCATCAGAAATCCCCATACAAGAAATGGCATTTCCGTCGTGCTACTTCGGGACTCGTTCCTGCGGTACCTTATGGAGGTGACCACTCGGTCTGATATCAGGCGGTCAGAATGAAGGCTACTTTATCTCAGGAAGTTGGCTTGGACGTGCTGAGGAAGGAGACGGATGAGATGAGGAAGGAAGGAAAGACAGACAGACAGACAGACACTAAGAAACTGTGGGAGAGTACGGCCAAAGAGAATGAGAGAAGAGACGGACACTATAGGGAAGGGCGAGGACAGAGAGAAGGATAGAAGAGAATGGGACCTGTCCTGCGAAGAGTTGGGCCTGAGAGAATGAAGAGGCAGGCAGAAACAGACACGACAGAGAGAAATCTCAAGAGGTTTCCTTTCTTCTCTCGCTCTATCCTCTCTTTGATTTTCCTCTTGTGGAGGAGTGGAAGCTGCTCTCGCCTGTCTCTCCGAGGTGACAGCAGGAAGAGAGACGCCGTGGCCATTTCTTTCCCATTGCCTCGCCCAACCCAATTGCCAGAATAAAACGTTGGCATTTTACATCTCTGAAAACCAGGATAATACGATCTCAACGTAAATTTGAAACAATTAATTCGAAAACCTGCCGCTGCCTTTCCAACGTTAAACGCAAATAAAACAACTTTGGTTGTGCTTAGGCAACGGAAACAACTCGATTATGTTTAGGCAACTAAAGCAACTTGGTTAACGTTAGGGTTATGGTTTGTGTTAAAAAACTAAAAACACGACGTGCCTCGCCCGGGAGTCAAACTGGCACTATGTCCCTTCTAAGACGGGGACGCTAGACAGTTCCGCCAATCCCACCCCTACTCCCTTACGGTCGCAGCAAATTCTTTCACTTGGAGTCGCTGCTGCCCATTCATTTTGTATTGGATACGTCGCTCGTCGCCTTCCAAAGCATCCTGGGATACCTGGCGGCGGGCGGCAGCGACGAGAGGAGGGGCCAATTTAAAACCGACCAATTCAAAACGGAAAGTCAGCAAGACAGCCAATCAAGCTGCGGCGCCAAGCGAACAGCAATGCGAATATAGTTGTGCAGGTGTGCACAGACCGTTAGGCGTCCACGGCATACTTCAACATGACAGTCATTAACGTGAATATTACGGGGGGCATGGTGGTGCAGTGGTAAGCGCTGTCGCCTCACAGCTAGAAGGTCCTGGGTTCGATTCCCACCTGGGACGCTGTGAGCGCTGAAGGAATGCGTGCTCGTCCGCATGTCCTCAAGTGCCCGCCGCCCGGGTGGGGTCGTCAAAAGGGCCTTTCTGTGTGGAGTTTGCATGTTCTCCCCGTGCCCCCTGGGGGTTTCCTTCATATAGGAACCCCACACCAAAAACATGCAATATCCTGGTTGCTGATGTGGTGCCTCCTCTGGTCGTTAGGGGCGCCTGTTCGGAGGGAGGGGAACTGGTTGGAATAGCGTGATCCTCCCACGTGCTATGTCCTCCGAAGCTTCCCCTGTCAGGTGAAAAGAAGCGGCTGGCTAACTGCCCATGTCTCGGAGGCATGGTGCCAGTTTCGGCTCTCCCCAGATCGGCAGAGGGTGGAGCAGCAACCAGGATAAATAAATTAAAATTAGCACTAATTTGGGGATAAAAATGGGATAAAGAAATCTGGGGGGGGGGGGGCATGAATATTAACGTACATATACAGTATGTCATCAGACTCTATGACGAAATGTTCATATTACATTTCTGTGGATTCCAGAAACGTACAATGTCGACATTTTATTCTGGCGACTGGGCTGGAAAGTGAGACGCGGTAGCCATTTCTTCCAGCTTGCCTCTCCGACAGGAGAATCATGCAGATACCCGACTGATATAAAAGGGAAAGGCAGCTGGAGACAGGAAATAACGGGGAGGGGGGGGGGGGGGGGGGCCTTATCAAAGAGCCCCTGATGTCGTGCTGGAAAGCGATGAACTCCCGCTGACTTTTGCTGTCTGAAAAGATGCTAGACGCTTTGTCACATGACTCACAGTCAAACTGTTGGCTCGTTATCCCCCCAAAAAAGTAAAGCTGTCTACGGCTGTTCTGTCGCTACAGACGATCCCGCCGCGGTGACATGAGCCGCTTACATAACAGATTTGTACAGCGCACGCAGTCAAACAATAGAAATGTGAAGACTTTGAGACATATCTTCCGTATCTGGAAAGACTCCTCTGCTAAGCCCAGGTAAGCCGCGTTGGAAGGAGCAGAGCCGAGGAGATTGAGGCCATCTGCGCCGTGACGAGGCATCGCGCTCTCTCCTCGTGACAGCTGGCGAAAGGGAGGAGTTTCATATTTCATCTCCGACAGCCACATCTTGTGCGCTTTTCTCCCGGCAACAAAAAGCCATTCCTCACCGTTCATTAGGATCTCGCTACGCAATCAGCCAGCTGGAGAGTGAGAGCGAAAAACTCCTCAATTAGGCCTTCACGGCCAAGGAATCTGTCTTTTTATGCAAACTAGCGATGTTTATGAAGTCTATGTTTGGCTCCTGTTTCTTCCGGTTTGAGGTTTTATATGACAATGAGAATCCCATGAAACATTAACAACGGAAAGCCATTCTTTTTACGCAGAGACCTTGTTAGAATACTAAAAAAAAAAAAAAACACGTCCCTTTCCACAGAAGAGAGTAGATAGTCGTTATGGTTAGTGGTCCCATTGGGGCATCGTCTTGGATTTCGACGTATCTCCAATGCATTCTCTCTGCTCCCGCCAAACATAACAGCTGCAGGCTCTTCCCAATGCAAGACTGGAAAGCAATTATGGATGGCGGGGAAGGGGGGGCACGTTCCCTCACGATAAGCATTCCCTCGACGGAGTCATCGCACACTCACTGCCTTTTGGCATTCTCTACTTAGGGAATCTGGTGAAGCCGCGCATTCTCAACATAAAGAAAGTGGAGGGAAATCTCTCCAGGGCGGCTGTCATGAGCTGAATGGCGATGTCACGCTTTTCCATGTTTTAACCTTTGGCGCGCGCGCGCGCTACGCTGCACAGCCTGTAGGGCGCTCTTCTTATTTGGCCCCCCCGAGAGAGCTGTGAAGCATCTGAAAAGGTTATACTGTGATAAATGGACGATAGCTTTTGGCAAAACATCAAGCGATAGATGACGGGCTGACGCCTTTTGACACGGCGGAGAGATAACGCAGAGAGACGCTTGGCAGAAAATGTTGCAATAAAACCGGATTTCTTTGCTCGTCTGGTGGCTAAACTGTGTCTGCGGGCGCACAAGGCTGGCTCCATTACTCAGCTCTTTACGCGTGATGAATGAGCGTGTCCTTCACGGCAAGAGAAGAGGGATGATCAAACTATTATTTGTGTTTCTTGCGTTAATCTCCTTTGTATGCCGTGAGCGTTCCCCCCCGCCAGATTTACATATTGGATGCCAAGGTTATTAATTATGGGGACCTGGAGTTTGCCAAAACAATGTTCCTTCTTTGCCAAAAATAGAATGGGAAGAGAGCGGGGTCATACTAATGCAGGCAAAGTGGGGTTTTTTTGGGGGGGAAGGAAGTTGTTGGAGGAAAACTCAACTGTAAGCATCGAAGAGGCATGACGGGAAAAATAACCTCCCGTGCAAGAACGTTGTGCTGACGCGACATTAAATCGGCGTCTGCGTCGCATTGTCTGCCGTCAACCTAAACAGCCCCAATTACAGAGCAGACAGTGACGTATGCGTTGAGGAGACCGCGTCACGGACTACGTTTACATAGACTGTAATAATTTGTCTATTGACCTTTCATCTAAATAAGAGAATATTTCGACTAAGGTGTTTACATGAGCTTCTTTAGAATATTCCATTCATATTCTCGTTTCCATGCTACAGAGATAGTCTGATTAATGACTGAAGACGCAACGCCCCCACATGACGTCTGTGTTCCGGAGTTCTGGAGTTTAACCTGAAACCCTCTCTGTCATGTTTCTACTGGTGTCTACCGTGTTAAGGACAAAATGGTGGGACTTATTTATACCGGTGGCTGGAAGCTGTCTGCTAGAGGGCTTTGTTGAGACCAGGCATTGATGCATGCAGCTTCGGAGGACAGGACATACATGAATTTACAATCTTTGTATGTGAAGTTTCAAGCCTGCTGCTCGCCTCGCAACAGATGCTCCAAGCCGCGACAGAGGTGAGGATAATGCTGCGAAAACTCCGATAGGACACCATCATGCGATGAAGGGGTTTACATGTCTACAACGCACTTCAATAACGCCACTAAGATCGGAATGCAAATCCACGTCTTAATTCGACTATTGCTATGACCTTATTCTGGTTAAGGTGGTCAGAAAATGCTACATGGCAGTGTCTTATTCAGAGTATTGCCTTATTCAGGTTAAGATCAAATCATCAGCATGTAGGCTATGTAAGCATGTAGGCTATGTAAGCATGTAGGCTATGTAAGCATACTGCTCGATCATCAGTGGTTCTTCAGTCTCCCGCACCCTCGTCGAGCCTCCTGATCACACGTCCAGGGGTGTTGACATGTCCAGCGGTGATGACATGTCCAGCGGTGATGACATGTCCAGGGGTGTTGACATGTCCAGGGGTGTTGACATGTCCAGGGGTGTTGACATGTCCAGCGGTGATGACATGTCCAGCGGTGATGACATGTCCAGCGGTGATGACATGTCCAGCGGTGATGACATGTCCAGGGGTGTTGACATGTCCAGGGGTGTTGACATGTCCAGGGGTGTTGACATGTCCAGCGGTGATGACATGTCCAGCGGTGATGACATGTCCAGGGGTGTTGACATGTCCAGCGGTGATGACATGTTGAGGGGTGATGACATGTCCAGGGGTGTTGACATGTCCAGCGGTGATGACATGTCCAGGGGTGTTGACATGTCCAGCGGTGATGACATGTCCAGGGGTGATGACATGTCCAGGGGTGATGACATGTCCAGGGGTGTTGACATGTCCAGGGGTGATGACATGCCCAGGGGTGATGACATCATGTCCAGGGGTGATGACATCATGTCCAGGGGTGATTACATTATGTCCAGGGGTGATGACATGTCCAGGGGTGATGACATCATGTCCAGGGGTAAACACATGTCCAGGGGTGATGACCTGTGCAGGGGTGATGACATGTCGAGGGGTGATGACATGTCCAGGGGTGATGACATCATGTCCAGGGGTGATGACACGTCCAGGGGTGATGACACGTCCTGGGGTGATGACACGTCCTGGGGTGATGACACGTCCTGGGGGCGTGATTTCTATTCGCACATAGGTTACGCAATAACCACACCCTGTACTCCCAGCCAGACCCAGTCCTGGCTGTTCATTGGCTAATGAGTCTTGCATTTTGGTCCTCCGTTGACGCCACTCTCTCTCTAGAGGACACTGGTCTATTCCATTCCCATTTTCAACAGTTTTATTAGCTATATATAATTATATATACTTTTGGTTTTATTGATTGTGTTTTTAACTTTATCTAGGTTTTATGTTGCATGTTTTTGTAGATTGGTGTTTTAGCTACTTTATTGGTAGGCTATTTATAATTTATTTTACTTATAGCTTTATTGGTTGTGGTGTGTGTTCAACTTTTTATCTATGGTTTTATATTGCATGTTTTGTATATTGGTGTTTTACTTTATTGCTATTTATAATTTATTTTACTTTTGGTTTTATTGGTTGTGGTGTGTGTTCAACTTTATCTATGGTTTTATATTGCATGTTTTTGTAGTTTTTTGTTGGGCCTGGAACAGGGATTCCCAGCTGTTCTGTAGAACAGCTGACTGGACTTGGGAAAATGTAGAAAAAACTGTGGACTGGATTTTTTTTATTGTATTTGATTTTTGAGATAAAATGTCTGCTTGTTGAAGCTTGGGACTAAAGCACCTGGGTTTTTTCATCTTTTAAAATAAATAAAGAACTATTGCTTGTTACATTTTCAGTGCTGTACCTTTTCTCTAATTAACGATATGATACATTATATTATGATATGAGCTATGAACGTGAACACAACACCGTTTATATTATTGCATGTTTTTGTAGATTGTGTACATTGTGTAGATTACAATTATTATGCTTATTATTATTACTATGCTAAGGAAGGTAGGTGACCATAATTCATTTCAATGTCCGCTCTCAATGTCCGCTCTCGAAATCGCTGTCCGTTCTCAAGAGCTATTCAGTTGGTTCATGAAATCGCTGGGCTGCGTGCCCTCCAGTGTTTGTGGTGTGGGAGATTCCAGCTGTCAAAAGAAGAAGACAAAAGACTTGCTCCTGGCCAATCCCGGCGCTTGACTGCTGCGTAGGCGGGCACAGGGCGTGGTTATTGCGTAACCTATGTGCGAATAGAAATCACGCGTCCTGGGGTGATGACACGTCCTGGGGTGTTGAGGAGTAAGCGTCCCCCCCCTCCTGAGCACGCGCCGAGCTGAGCCCCTCCTCCCGCCTCTCCGCCGGAGGGAGTCCACATCATCCCGGGTTAAGCAGAGAGCTCTCACTCCGTGGTGGGACCAGGAGCCTCTGTAGTGTAAAGCAGATTGTTTCTTCTATCTTCCCTCGCCCCCCCCCCCCCGGGGGAGATGAGGGAGTTTATGTGCATAGGAGGGTTTCTTTTAGATGTTTTATTTCATGGAGTTCTTGGACAGGCCTCTGCTGCAGCATGTGGGTCACGTCACACTGACATGTGAGTCCACACTGGAACAAGGGTTGCACGGGGATATCGGCACGCCATGTGTATGCCGAAGAGGGAGAGCATCATCCAAGCCTGTTCAAGTAGGGATGAATCTGACACTTTTGTTTATTATAATAAAGTTGAGGTTGCGTGTGCGTGTCTGTATCTTTAATGCACGCCCGCACCGCGGGGCGGACCGGCCTGGCAGCGGGTTATGAGCCGGTGGAAGGTCATGGTCCATGAAAGCCAAAGTCCTGATAACCACCTTGACACCACCATCATTTCTGGGCCAAGCAGAAGGTGCAGCTGTACTGCTTTGTGCCCACAGTACAGTATGTGACCCAGACAACGTCAGGTTCATTTGCTAGTGTTACATAAATTAAATGAAATATGACACGTTTTACATAACCTAAGTTGAAGCACCGGTAGTTTTCTTATTTTGCCCAGTGAATGTGTACATTTTGAAAAGCATTGTATTTATGTCTGTCAGTTGGACATCATGATAAGAGTAGGCATAATAATGTGTTCATTCCACTACAGGAGAGACTTGATTTTCTCTGAAATTAAGTGGGGGAAAATGCACGCATACATCAGTATCGGCATCAGCAATTGGCCGAATATCGTCATATCGGATATCGGCAAAAAAAAATCCAATATGGTGCCTCCCTAACTGATATCAGCAGGGTGGCACGCGCTGCAGTCGGGTCGGCCTAGCTCTCCTGATGGATGGCGGAGGAAACCCTCCAGTGAAGCAAAAGAGTCTATCCGTCTGTTTACCAGCTGAAGCCCACTTCATTCCCCCGGCTCGTAATCA
>NC_139635.1:35638520-35675532 GCF_964638095.1 Poromitra crassiceps
CACACCGACGTGTCATTTTCAGTTTGACGGTTAACAGTTAATTCGCCCGACAGGACAATTCGCCATATTCAAATCCCCTCCCTCCGTACCTCCCCATGCATATATTGGTATATATATTATATATAATAATAATAATAATAATATACATATATTGGGCTCCACGCTGGGATTCTGCAGCAGCTTTTATCTTTTGCTTTCAGTTTCAACTCTCTGTATCTCGTATGAAAAAGGGACTTTTGCAGTGCGGCGCTCGGACGTGATGTGAGAACGAAGTCGCGGGCTCGCGGGATACCACCTTGAGCTCCGACTGACTCAGTCATTACTCTCACCGCACCTCTTCTTAACGAGATCATGTTCTCGTTATTGATTGCGCAGATTGTTTACCACGGCGGAGTGGGCGATAAGCATGCCCATCATTCCAAGCAGCTCATTTGAGAGAATTATGAAAAGGCACACACAACACATCGCCTCGCCGCGGCGATGATGAGGCCCCCGTGAGCAAACGTGTTTATTTGAAATCTGCTCGTCGCCTCGAACGCGCAAATCGCTGACCTTTTTTAAAATCAAGCTTGTTCAGATCTTGTTCAGATCTTGTTCAGATCTTGTTCAGATTGTACCTGGCCAATTCCCGCCTGCTGTCCCGGGCGTTGCTCCACCCCCTCTGCCGATCTGGGGAGAGTTGTAGACTAGCGCATGCTTCCTCCGATACATGTACAGTCGCCAGCCGATTCTTTTCACCTGACAGCGAGTTTCACCGGCAGTTTTCCCCACAGTTCCCCTCCCCCTGAACAGGCGGCCCTATAGCGGAGAAGGCACCAGTGCAGCAAGGTCCAGGAGGACACATACCTTTAATCCGGCTTCTCACCCGCCGACACGGCCAATTGTGCCTGTGGGCGGACGCCCGACCAAGCCGGAGGCAACACGGGGACTCGAACCCGCGACCCTCGTGTTGGTAGGAAATCTACCGCTGCACTACCCAGACGCCCCAGTTTGTCAGGCTGCTGAGTCATCAGATGTCCCCGGAAAAAAAAGAGGGAATCTCACAGATGTTTAATGATGTTATAACGCTCTCGCATAATAATGACCTATCTCTGATATCATCAGTTGGGCGCGGCAGCGAGGGGAACGCGCCGCTCAAACTTTTCTCATCAAAGGATGCCAGAGAAATCCCTCCACGTCTCTGTGAGAGGCCCTGGCCTACATCGCTCGCTCTGCACCGCGCTCCTCTCTCTGACACACATCCTCTTTCTTGCTCCTCCTTTTCATCTATCAGATTGCCTTTCATTTTTCCTCTCCTCCTCCTCAGCCCGCCTCTGTCTGTCACACTGCTCTCTCTCTCTCTCTCTCTCTCCAGCTTTCTCCCATCTCTCTGCCTCTCTCTCTCTCTCTCTCTCTCTCTCTCTCTCCGGCTTCCTCTCTCTCTGTCATTACTTTGTCTTGCTCTTCCCCCTCTATCTTCTCTGCTCTATGGCTCCCGCTGTAATCTCCGAGCCGAGGGGAGAGGGGGGGATATTTCTCGACCTGGTAAATTGCACCTCGTCCTTTGTATTCATGCCAAGGCAATCTTTCCGGCGGGGGATTGTGTTTGTGTGGTCCTCACAGCGGTAGTCCTCTCTCTCGCTCTCCTTCTCTCTTCGACTATCTCCCTCCTTCTCTTTGGCTGCCTCTCAGTGGGTGGAGGTGAGGGACGGGCAATGGCTGTATCACTATAGCAGCAAGCAAGCTGATATGGAGCCAATTAGGGCCGAGTGTGTGTGTGTGTGTGTGTAGTAACGAGGTGCGACCTGCTTGTCTGCACACTCCCACAGGCTCGACGCGCCGGGGTCAGCGCTGTCCGACGTACCAATACAAACTCACGCGGAGAGGAGGCATTTGTTCTGTTGTCAGGGTCACCCCGCCACCGGACGGGGGAAGCGGGGGGGGGGGGGGGTCCCTTTTTTATCTGAGACAACAGAGAGGAGAAGAAACATGGTGGGCCTTTGTGTTTTTCAGCCTTTATCTGGGATGTGAGGCGACAGGTGAGTTCAGGTTTAATGGCGTGGCGTCTTACCTTCAGGCTATGCTTGCCTGGGTCCAGACCTTTGAATTCGCCCACTCCAGCGAGTCGCATTTTGGCTGCTTCTGAACAAACGGTTAGCCAATCAACGCAGAGGGGGACTGACGATTAGCCAATCAGCGGCAATAAACAGCGCAACGGGCGGAACTAATGCCATTGTCAAGTGCGGAGTGAGGAGTAATACCAACAATGGCGGCTGCCGAAGACGAGATATTGAGGCTGTTTTAAATTACTTTGAAAGCCGAGCGGCACTGCTTTGAAGGCATTTATTCAAAGGGGAGATGTTGTTTTTTACGTTCTCCCGTCTGGATGAACTAACGTTAGATTCAGCCGGATAACACTGGTCTCTTGTGATTAGTGAGGGAGAATGCAATTCCCCTGGGGGGAATCCCTCATGGAAATAACTTAAACAGAGAGAGCGCAATCTCAGACTAAAATATGGAAATAGGGTGTAACAAGTTGACAATTGAGTCAGATATCAGGCTAGGGCTATACCTGAGCACAATGAGAGGAGGATGAGCCAGAAATACAACTTTGGATTCAGTGTGGCTGTGTTTACACACTGTTTTGGGGTTCATGTTCTTTATGATTACAGACAGGAAAGACTGGGGAGGGACAGAGGAGGGACATGAGGGAGGGACAGAGGGAGAGGACATGCCACTAAGGTCCCGGGTCGGCAATGCGTTAACATGGAATATGCCTTAGACCAAGGGATTTCAAAGTCTGAGACTGTGGGCCTCCCCCCAGACAATGACATTGTGCACATTACTTGATACAAACTACGACCCGTACGTTTCGAATCCTTTACAGACCGAAGGGATATGCCTCTGCCTGATTTAGATGGAATTGAACATAATATGTTATGATTAAAGGTATACGTTTACTACACTACTACATTACCCAGCATCCATTCAATATAAACAAGCACAACCTAGTTTAGAATGTTTCAAATACGTAGTGAGGAACGTTCCATGCAGAGAACATTTGGACTTGGTGTGGAAGTGACATCAGTGTGGAACACAACAAGACATCACTTAGCACCATGCAAGTTTTATGCTCCATGAAAGTTTGATAGCTATGTGTTAGTTCTGCTCTTTGGCAAGTGTGCACTCACCCACCACCACCAGAAAGAATATTTCAGTACTCTCATTATGGAGAAGAGAGGCCATTTCATGGGAAATGTAGTTCTGTACAGTAACTAAGCCTTTTCCCTGAGAAGTTACCAAAAAATGGCGGCGTCTCGTACTGTAGTTACTTGTAACTGTGGGTGACGCAGGATGATTTTCAACACAATCTATTGCTGAACAAAGGTTTATGAACCTGCGATATTTGTGTTCAGCAAGATAACCTTCACAAATGAACACCACTTTTAGGATTTTTGAAGCGTAAATGCGATTTTTTTTAAATCGTGATTTTCAGAAAACGCCAAAAGAACATCATAAAAGTGGTGTTCATTTGTGGAGATTATCTCGCTGAGCGCAAAGATCACAGATCCATAAACCTTTGTTAAGCATAGACCTCATTTCAGGCATCTAACCAAAATCCCAACAAAAAATTCATTGACTTCGAGACAAGAGAACCAGAAAGTGCTAACTTCCGCGGTTTCTGACTCATTCCTGCAGTACTCTGCCATTGCCAGTTTAGATCCACTTGACACTCCGGTAAGCAGATGCATCAGATTTTGGTTAACTGCCACTGAGGCCGGTATATTAACCTTCTTCTTACACTCCTGGGGCCGGTTGCACAAAACACCTTGAGTTAAGATTTCCCTTAGGGTCCGAGTTAAGGTGTCCATAAAATAAAACCGGCTGCACAAAACACCCTTAAGTCCTCTCCTTAAGTTTTCCTTAAAATGTTTAACCTTAAGGAGAAGACTCAAAGGTGTTTTGTGCAGCCGATTTTAATTTTATGGACACCTTAACTTTAAGGAAAATCTTAACCCAAGGTGTTTTGTACAACGAGTCCCTGGTACTTGGTAATACTTGTGTCTCACGCTCACTACAGCCCTGTGCTAGGCTGTCCATCCTTTTCCTCCCCACATTAAGAGGATGTATAACGAGTGCCCTACATCACTTAACAGCAGATGTCCGGTGCAGTTCTGTTCTGTTCACACTATTGAGACGAACCGGGAGTCAAACCCAACTGTCTTTGGGGTGTAGAACGTGGTTGCACCTCTCCTTCAAACCTGAGGTGTGTGTGAACTTTACAGGACGAAGCCGCACTCCAATGAGGAGTGACAGTCGCATATAGCTGCATGCGAGTGAACTGGTTTGATGACTCCATTCGATGTCCTTTCAACTGTTGCGTCCCCCCTCCAAAGGCAGAACAGTTTAACTTTGATCACAGACGGGGGGCACACAGGCACACACTCGCTCATGCGAGTGTGTGTCTGCTGTCTGTGTTGTGCCCCCGCCCCCCAAACACGCACACACACACACGCACACGCACACACACACACGTACACACACGTACAGACACGCACACACATACACACACACACGCACACAGAAAGTGAAGATCCCTCTTTTCACTCCTGCTTGCTTTGAAGATCAGAGCTCCGCCATTAATCTCTCTTCTTCTTCAAACGCCCTGTATGATAACAGTTCTTGTTTCAACTATCGCCCCCTAACACGCTCATCCGCCATGACACTTATCCTCCTGCGCCCAGCCTCAAAAAACGGCTCTCAACCTTCAACCGATGCATTTTTATTCGTCTCTTTGTAGGTCACATGCAGGGTTTTTTAATGATAATTGCCCTCCATCAAAGTATCTTCTCTTCAAGGTGCTCACAGAAAACACCGGCCTAATTAAGCAGGAGCTGTCAAGTTGGGCACGACGGGCGACCGCTGGACTGCCTAATTGCCCCCGTTTCCATATTGTCCCTCCTCTTCCTCCTCTTCGTCATTAGCTCTCAGCACTGCTTCCTGCCTCGGCTCAGTCTAATAATGGTGGTCAAACATGCACACGCTGCTCGACAAAATAACCCTACAGCCGGAGGCACAACTCGCCATCTTCGGCTGCTCGGAGTCCTCGCTGAACTTCCCTACAGCTGTGCAACAATCTCTGACACTGGGGACAACTGTTGCCGAAATACTAATTTTGAAGGAATGGAAGTCCTCCTCTTCACCTTCTTTTCAGGGGTGGCTGATGGACATGATCTCTGTTATACAGATGGAGAGGCTCAGGTCCCTGAGAACCATCAGAATCAGAATCGGAATCAGAAAGACTTTAATGAATCAGAAAGACTTTAATGATCCTCGCTCGCTCACAGAACACACAGCATAAAATAAACAGTAGTAAATGCGATAGTAAGCAAAATAAGCAGAATGAGAACACAACATAGCATAGAATAAACAGTAGTAAATGCGATAGAAGCAAAAATAAGTAGAATACGCCAAAGTAAGCAAATAAGTAGAGTAAGTATAGTAAGTATACATTACGTGCCAATTATCTTTATTGCACACTGGACTTATATTAAGTCGGCTTGCCCTATACGTTACACGTGGCTCAGCCAGGCACAGTTAACCTATCGGCTGGCTCAGTCTCAGGGAGACTGAGCGTCTCCGAGGTGCTCTTTTAAGAGAGGCATTAAAGGATGGGTTTTCCGTGGGGAATATGAATATATATTAAATCTCACGCCCCTAAGGTTTTCGAATCCGTTGAAATTTTTGAAATTGGATATTCACTGCCAGAGATATCAAGCATCTCTCACATATTTTTTGGGCCAGCCGACGCGTTTCGCGTCATCTGGCCTAAGTCCGCCTTGCGGAAGTCGTGCACCTATGAACTACAACTGTTGTTGGCCATGGTCCCGCCTCTAGAGGTCCTCCACGCCCCTTCAGAGGCCTTGACCAAAACAAAAACGCAGCCATCTTGTCAACCGCCTAGCCTGCTGTAGCTAATATTAGCTTCCCATAGTTCCTTGCAAAGAGACCATTATCTCGGGAACGGAAGCACTAATCGACACGGGACTGGCGGCATTGGAAAGCTCGTCAAATTTTACATCTAGTAGTAGGTGGGTTGAAGTAACGAAATCAACGCTGAGCAATGTACCCGTTTTTACACATTTTTACAGAAAATAGTTACAACATCAGATGCGCGTAACTCCTACGAAAATGCCTTAAAATGCATGAAATTTTTTTTATGAAGACATCTCCCGACATATATACTACCGTTTACATTTGGTGCAATTTGGAGGCAATTGATTTTCGATTTATTTTCGATTTATTTCTTCTTCTCTCCATGTCTTCTCTCCATGTCTTCTTCTTCTTTGAGTTTTATGGCGGTTGGCAAACATATATGTGCATTACCGCCACCTACTGGAGTTTGATATCAGCCAAACGCCTGAGGGGTGGGCATGGAAACGAAGGCCACGCGAGCCCAGTGCATTGTGGGAAATGTAGTATTTCGAGTCCCCGCACCCCCCCCCCCCCCACCACCCCCCCCCCCACACACAGAGTGGATTTCTGGTGATATCTCAGGCTGTAAACAACCAATTTCAAAAATTTCAACGGATTCTAAAACCTTAGGGGCGTGAGATTTAATATATATTCATATTCCCCACGGAAAACCCGGCCTTTAAATAGACCAATGGCCACAGGCAGGAATGATTTCCTGTGCCTCTCCGTATTGCATCTAGGTGGAATCAGTCTCTCACTGAACGTACTCCTGTGTTTGACTAGCACGCCGTGGAGTGGGTGCGAGTCATTGCTCATGATGGAGCGTAGCCTGGACAACGTTCTCTTCTCTGACACCGCAGTCAGAGAGCCCAGATCCAGCCCCACAATGTCCCTGGCCTTACGGATCAGTTTGTTGAGTCTGTTGGCGTCCGCTGCCTTCAGCCTGCTGCCCCAGCACACAATAGCATACAGGAAGGCACTAGCCACTACCGACTACCGACACTATAGAACATCCTCAGCATGGTCCGGCAGACGTTGAAGGACCTCAGCCATCTCAGAAAGTAGAGACGGCTTTGCCCCTTCTTGTAGAGTGCATCAGAGTTCTTAGCCCAGTCTAGTTTATTGTCAATGTACACTCCAAGGTAATCCTCCACTATGTCAACACTGACCCCATGGATTGAAACAGGGGTCACTGGAGCCTTGACCCTCCTCAGGTCCACCACCAGCTCCTTTGTCTTTGACACGTTGAGCTGCAGGTGGTTCTGCTCACACCATGTGACAAAGTTGGCCACCACATCCCGATACTCATCTTCGTCGCCATCTTTGATACATCCCACTATCGCAGAGTCGTCAGAGAACTTCTGAAGGTGGCAAGACTCTGTCTGGTAGGTGAAGTCCGTGGTGTAGATGGTGAAGAAGAAGGGAGAGAAGACCGTCCCCTGTGGTGCTCCCGTATTGCTGACCACTCTGCCTGACACACAGTTCTGCAGGCGCACATACTGTGGTCTGCCAGACAGGTAGTCCACAATCCAGGCCACCAGGGGGGCATCCACCCGCATCGCTGTCAGCTTCTCACTCAGTAGAGCTGGCCTGATGGTGTTGAAAGCACTGGAGAAGTCGAAGAACATGACTCTCACAGTGCTGGCCGGGTTGTCGAGGTGGGCGTAGGCGCGGTTGGTCAGGTAGATGACAGCGTCCTCCACTCCCAGTCCCAACCAAATCACTTAAAAGGTTCTCTACTCTCTGGGACCTGTTTTTGGCATATTTTGACTAGGTCAAGGATGACAAGTGACTGAGGCTAGGGGCGACAGATGGCTCGTCCGGCCGGTATCTCATGGACCCCTTACGTGGGACACTTTGTGTGGCTGGTAGCACATGTATGTTTGTTTTTGTTCTTTTGTTTTCATTTCCTGTGTCTGAGCCGGTTTGTCTTGTATATTGTTCTATAAAAAAAAACACTGTTAGGGGCCGTGCTGTGGCACTGTTAGGGGCCGTGTGCTGTGGCACTGTTAGGGGCCGTGTGCTGTGGCACTGTTAGGGGCCGTGTGCTGTGGCACTGTTAGGGGCCGTGTCCAGAGAAAGCATTTTTTTTCCATCTGCCAGCGCCTTTTTACAATTCATTCTGTATGGTAAAGACAGACTAGCAGCGCTCCTCGGGCACCTCAAGCAGGAACTTTGGGAGAAGAGCGCTCCTCATCAATGTCACTTTTTTCGACCGAACAAGCAAAATCGAGGAAGAGGCGTGGCTAAAAAGATCAACAATGGCGGAGGAGAGGCTGAGAATTATTAATTGTATCATCTTGTTCGGTTGAAGCACTCTGGGCATTCATTTTTTTTATATCCAAAGCGCTCCGCCATGAAAAAAACACAGGGGCCTTAAGCTTAATTGGCATTTTGTTTGTTGATCTGTTGTTCTATCCTCTCTGTCTCTCTGTCTCTCTCTCTCTCTGTCTCTCTCTCTCTGTCTCTCTCTCTCTGTCTCTCTCTCTCTCTCTCTCTCTCTCTGTCTCTCTGTCTCTCTCTCTCTGTCTCTCTCTCTCTGTCTCTCTCTGTCTCTCTCTCTCTCTGTGTCCCTCTCTCTCCCTCTCTGTCCCTCTCTCTCTCTCTCTGTCTCTGTCTCTCTGTCCCTCTCTCTCTATCTCTCTCTCCCTCTCTCTCTCTCTCTGTCTCTCTGTCTTATTTCTCTATCCTCCCATTTCTCCTTTCCTCTTTTCCTTCTCTCTCCGTCTCTCATCTCCTATCGAAAATTGCACATTTTTGGTCTCACAGTAGGATTCAAAGAGACGAAATTAACTTGTATTTTCGGAGGGCATTTTTGCCCCTTTATCTGATTCTGAAGGTTATTGTCTTTTTCACAGGCAGCTTTATTGAACTATGAAATCATACATTTGGATTGCCAATAAGCGCTCAACTTGCGTCACTAAGATTGGTTTTAACTTCTTTCCCGCTGCTGGCAACTCACAGCAGGCCTGACAGAAGAGGATGGTGGCGTTTTTCCTCTGTCCCCAACCAGTCCGTCTTCAATGCCACACTGGTTGAGTGCTTTGCGATACTAGCTGTTCCTTTGTTAATGCATCGGTTTGTGTGGGGTTGGCATTTACTCCCCCTGCTGGCTGTGTGCTACCAACATTTGCTCTTTCAGGCGCTCAGTTATTTCATGATCAAAAATCGCTCCGTTCTGGTCGGGGTGGAAGGGAACTGGTGGGAATAGCGTGATCCTCCCACGTGCTACGTCCTGCCGGTGAAGCTCCCGCTGTCAGGTGAAAAGAAGCAGCTGGCAACTGTGCATGTGTCGGGGGAAGCATGGTGCTAGTCTCGGCTCTCCCCAGATCGGCAGAGGGTGGAGCAGCGCCCGGGGCAGCAGGGGGGTGGGGGGGGGGGATTGGCCAAGTACAAAGCTCCCATGAGTCACCTACGGTGGCCCGAATGAGGACAAAAGTTGCATTCATGCGTGAAGATATAACTAATAAAATGGGAGCCTGGTGAAATGCAACAAAGGTTACCCCTAATTACAAGGGCATTTTGTACCCCTTCATCAGAATTTCACAGGCATTTCATCAACTTTCAAGGACATCTTTGCCCCGAGCGTCAGCCAAGCTGATTCCTCGTGTTACCTCCGACTTGGTCGGACAATTGGCTGTGTATGTGTGTTGGAAGCCAGATTAAGGGTATGTGTCGTGGTCGCTGCACTAGCGCCTCCTCTGGTCGGTCGGGGCACCTGTTCGTGGGGGGGAGGGGAACTGGGGGGAATACCGTGATCCTCCCAACGCGCTGCGCATCCTGCCGGCGAAACTCCTCGCTGTCAGGTCAACAGAAGCGGCTGGCGGCTGCACATGTATCGGAGGAAGCATGCTGTGCTAGTCGACCGCGACAGCTTTGGCAGAGGGAAATCGGCGAAGTACAATTTGGATAGAAAACAAAGACGGAAAAAGGGTTGCTGACGCTGGCAGGAAGCGTCTTCCTCTCTGAAGCCGCACGGTGCACCAAAGCTGTGGAAACAAAAGACCTCATTGACGAGCCTAAAAGGTCATCTTGGGAGAGCATCAAACACTCTGTTGTGTTGAGGCATCTCTGTGGCTCGGAGCATCAGACAGCCAGACAGCCTCCTGCTGGGACCCGTGATTGCAGCCTCTCAGCCGCTCGCATTTACCGGCCATTACGGACGTATCCTCCATTTCACTGCCTAGAAGAGCCGGCGTCCTCCTCGCTAAGCCTGCGCTCAATCCCCGCCCCAACACACTCACCCACCCACACGAAATCAATAGCAACACTCGCTCTGGCCTCTGAGGGGGTATGGCATACGTCAAGCGTAATGCTTCACAGCCAATGTAAGTTTGTCTTTTCCCCATGGGGGCTGAACTGAGTGGGGGTCGGAGGGGGGGGGGGGGGGGGGGGTCGAAGGGGGGGGGGGGGGGGGTTCAATCTGATTTCACAGGGCCTAAAGCCCTGTGTTGAGTTTTAACCACCAATTACCGCTGGCGCTAGCCACGGCCAGCGGAGGGCCCTGAGCTGACCACAGAGCTAATCAGAGCGGCAGCCAATCTGCATAATCTTTTCCCCGACTACAATCACATTGTAATTACGCGTGATTACATGACTCCTCCATGGCTTTTATTCCTCGCTCCGTTGTTTAATTACATACTCTGGTTTATGGGGCTCTGAATGCCACTCAGTATAGGCTAACACGAATCACACAGGATCTACCTTATTAGCATAGGAAACACAGTGCGAATGAGGCAACGGCCTGTTTATTCACTGCTTGAATCAACACTGCTAGCATGTTGTCACGCAACACATGTCCTCTGTTTGACCCCGCCCCCACCAACCCCCTCAGCTCTCGATGATGCCGCCTCCCCCCAGCCCAGTCTCCAGAATAAAATGTCAGCATTGCACGTTTCTGGAATCCACAAAAAATGTACAATATGAAGATTTCGGAACCAAAATAAGTTGGGTTGCTTTATAATCAGGAGATGTAACCATCCCATGTACAGGGTTTTTACTGGGTCCAAAAATAATGTATTTTACTCGACAAATGTGTTGGTTTTCTTTGTAGCTCCATGGCCACATTTCAATAACAGTGTTAAATGCATTGCACTGACCACTGCCAGGCTGATGCTTCCGCATCTGTGGTTCCCAGCTGGGAAACGGACGCCCATGTTTAAATACAGTAGTTGCAAATAGCCAACCAAAACGTGCAAAAATCTGTGAATATTTTCCCTTAATGTAGATACAAAGGCCCGCTGGGTCGGATTGTTGAAACACAATCCCTCCTCCAGGCTGTCAACATTACATGGAAGTGAATGGGGAAATGATGCTACTTCTCACTTGATTTATGGCCCCAGTTAAGACTTTCCTAATGAGTTTATGGCCTCAATCACCACTTTCAAGTCTTCTTCAGTGCAGCATGATGTTCATTTTGTAAATGACGGTCCCACTTAGAGTCAAATAGATGATAAAGCAGACTACGTTTTGGGGCGTGATTGACAGGTCGCCTGTCCAGTGATCTAGCAGCTCACCGATCACGGGCCAACAGCAGGGGGCGCTGTGTGGGTCTTCTCAACCAAATTCAGGTCACTTCTGGCTCCAAATAACCATGATGCCGGCGGTGAAAATGCCAACCTTGAGGCTTCAAAAACGTAAGTCCAAAAATGTGTCTGCGTGACGTCACGGTATACGTCCATATATTTCTATCTCTCTGTTTGTGCCCTAGATCAGTGGTTCTCAAAGTGGGGTCCGCGGACAAAGTGGGGACCAGGTCAGATGGGGGACCCTGGGACAAAATCTTATCAAATGGGGGTCCGACGTCTAATGTGTGACAGTTTAGGGGTCATTGATGTGAAAAGGTTTGAGAACCACTGCCCTAGATTATAACAAATCCAGTCCCTTTTACCAGTTTAAATATCTCCAATCTGATGGCAATCACTTGTTGGCACAACACGTGGAATGAGGGAGCAGGGGAGAGCGCCCCCTGGCAGACAGGTAGAGCGGGGCTGTGACTGGCTGTTGTCTGTCTCTGCCTGTCTGGGGCGAGTCTCAGTGCTTTACTAGGCCACTCCAAACGGATGGGCTAATGAAACCAGGACAGGCTCGCTGTCTCTGCCACAAGTGGAACAAGGTTACTCCTCCTCCCCTTTTTTGTGGGAAATCTTCCCTTCGGAGTCACAATGTAATGATAAATGACAGACAGACTGGTTCACCTTGTTAGCTAATTTCCCATGTCATAATATGGGCTACAGCTATTAGGGATGCACGATGATATCTGCACGTCACGCGTATTGGCCCTAAACGAACATCTCTGCCGATGTGACAGGCAGATAAAATGACACTTTAATTATGAACTGCTCGACGCTTGACACATGCAACAGTCTGTAAAGCATACCTACATATACATACTAATTTAGGCTCATTCAACAATGTGAAAAAGTGTCAACTCTATGTCTATTTATGTTCTTTCAGTTGGCGTTATTTGCCGTACAGTTGTACAATGCACTTACTTTCACATGATCCCTGTGGACAGAGATGACATTATTTATTTGTTTTGCAACTTGTGAAATAGGTCAGATTTGCCCTGGTTGTGGTGGCTCTAGATACAGTCGGTCTGTGTGGGAACGATCACAAAATGTCACTACGGCAGGAGCGCGAGTGGGGTAAAAAAACAACATATATCTCAATGGGGCTGACTCACCAAAGGACGGTGCTGTGGCTCTACACTACAGGATTGGAGATTCTAGAGCAGGTACATAGACGTCTGTTCAGATGTGCGTTTACTGCGGTGGTTAAATCACCGATCGTGTCTGCCTGGGCTGGGCTAGCAGCTAAATGCTAACTATGCTGAATGGGGAGAACGGGAGGATTTACCCCACCCTGGCCTGACCACGCCCCCAGCCAGGTACACCAGCGTCTATGACGAGACACTGACTGTATCTATGGTCAGATTGTCTCAGGGAGAGCATCATCCACGCATGTTTAAGTACGATGAATCTTCAGATGCAGCTTTATGTCTGCATCTGTCAGTGGGCCAGTCAGTGTCAATGTGTTATTTCCACTACAAGAGAGACTTATAGTGTTTCTCCTGAAATGACAGTAGGTGGGGAAAAATGTGTGCATATATCGGTGTCGAGTCTGTCGACATTGGCAATCGGCCAAAAAAAGTTTGAAAAATATCGCCATATCACATAGCAAAATGCAATCTCGTGCATCCCTAGCTATTTAAAAAGTAAATAAATGAGTTTACTTTCTTAATTTTTTATCTCAAAATCATATTACTGTTACTTACTGGAAATAATGATAGCTTAGTGCTTACTTCTGGTGTATGAGGAAGTCTACATAAAATATCCAACCAATAAAACAATCACAGATTTTCTTTGACCACACATCTGCCTTTCCTACAAGATGTCCCACCCCAACATCCTGTTTACACTGGAAAAATGATGTGAAATAGAAGAAATATGCTCTAAAAATGTCTCTCTCACTCTCTGTTGTAGAATGGAATTTGTATCAATAATCATCATTCTTCTCCCGCATTAACCAGAGTATTTCAAGCCAATATGAGACAAGTGAATAAAGCCAGGAGTCCAGGAAAGTTTTGAAAATGTATTGTAGCCAAACATATCTTTGTAAATATCAAAGTTACAAAGAGACTGCCTCATAACAGAAATATGGAAATTCATAGTTGCAGGCATCATGAGGACAGTGAGGATTTATCACACAGCCAAAGATCTTCTACTGTGGAGCACACAACATGTTTTGTCTAAGAGCTGCAGAGAGAGGCTGAGCAAGGTCAGAGAGGGGGAGAATACAGCCATCAGCCACGTGTGACATGACCCTGTTACTGTGGGCAGAGGGTGAAATCTGCTTTAACCTATGTGTGTGTGTAGTTATGATTAATAGCTAATACTAATAACTATGTGTATCTGTTATAGCTTATTGATTATGAAATGAAATCAATGGAACTTAAATTTTCTCAATCAGTCTCAAAGTTTCATTGAGGCTTTACCGGTGAGCAAAGGCTCCTGACGATGGCATTTAGGATTTTAGGCGTTGGCTACCTAGCTGAGTAGCCTGCTTGTAAATGTAGTTTGTTATGTTACCTAAAATAAATATTGCTTCTGGGAATTATTTTAGAGTTAAATACGAAGCGCAGAAGGTTGTTTAAATAGTGGCAGGTTTTCTACATCTTTACAAAACATATTATGGCCCAGATGAAAATGTGTGTTTGTATGCAAATCTGAAATGCATTTCTGAACTTTTACATTTTTCACCTTTACTTCAGAGCATTTACCCTCAAATATGGCAAAGAGAATTGAAAATAACTGAAAGCAATCAGAATGCTTTGGATTACATTTCTGATTAGAGTTTTGGTAAGTTACTATTGTAATCGAATACAACATACAGTACCACCCCTGGGTTTAGGCAGTAGGCACAGCAGCTGTTTTTATTGTGATCAATGGTGGTTTGTTCTAGCCTGATATCAGACTGAATTGTCAACTTGTTACATCCATTTCCATATTCTAGTCTGAGACTGCCCTCTGTTTAAGTGAATTCCCCAGGGGAATAAAATTTTCCCTAACCCATCACAAGAGACCAACGTATCTGCCTGAATATAACATTAGTTAATCCAGTGGGGAGAACGCAAAGAGAGTAAAAAACAACCTTTGAATAAATGCCTTTGGATTTCAAAGTAATTGGTACTTTTAATGGATTTAAAACAGCCTCAATAGCAGCGTCTATCTCGTCTATGGCGGCCGCCATTGTTGCTATTAATCCTCTGCGCACTTGACAACCGCTTGACAATGGCATTAGTTCCGCCCGTTGGGCTTTTTATTGATGCTGATTGGCTAATCATGTGTCCACCTTGGCGTTGATTGGCTAATCGTTTTTTTTTTTTCAAACAAGGAAATCGCTGTTGCATGTCACGATACCAGACCAGAAGCAGCCAAAAGTCAACTCAGTGGAGTGGACTGATGATACATAATGTTGAATTGTGAATGACATTTATTACATGACTTGTTGAGCTGTGCACAATATTCACTCTTTGTGTTTGTCGGGGGGAGTACTGTAATTCAATTTCAATGAAATATTCAGGGTTTAGACTCGGGGAAGTCAGCCGGTTCTCCGCGTGGCGTCAGGGTAAACCTCAGATTACTCCCAAACCGCCGTATTGGATGGGTCACGTGATTGGGTCTGAAATGGAGAGCCTTGTCCTCCAGACCATCGTGCCTATTTAGCTGTAATAGCCTGGCTGGGCTCCCTGAAGAGGACATTCCAGCCAGCGAGGCCCCACTTAAATTCTCCAGGAGACAGAAGAAGAAGAAGAGAGAGAGAGAACGGGCCTGTGGACCCACTTAAAAGCCCCTGGGTGAAAATGGGATTTCTGACCTGCTCTGTCGGCGGCGCCGCTCTGCAGCCAGATTGGCTGTCAAGGCCTGGCAGGTGGGGGGGGGGGGGGGGGGGGGGCAGTGGGGGGGAGGGGGGGCAGTGGGGGGGGGGGGGGGGGGTTGGGCGGATGGATGGATGCTGCTGCTCGTGCTGCTGGAGACCGCCAGGACCTCATTAGCTCAACATTTCATCAAACACTATGGCAGTGGGGCGGCTCTCACTATACCGCCATCTCTCTCTCTCTCTCTCTCTCTCTCTCTCTCTCGCTCCATCCTCTCTTACCATATTGTTCTGTCACATTCCTTTCTCACCCTGTTTCCTCTCTCTCTCTCCCTGTCTCCTCTCTCTCTCTCTCCATTTCCAGGGGTCGTGCTTTAAAGGAACACACCAACATTTTGGGAGATTCGCCTATTTGCCATATTCCCTCCTGCTAGTTAGCTTAGCATAATGATATCATACAGCAACAGGCTCAAAGGGCTTTCCTGAAGGCATGTTGTTGTGAAAATACTTGTGTATTGGAATGATCAGATGAGAGGAAGTTGAGAAATTTGAATGTTTTGTGTGTGCCCGCTCTTCTCTGCACTGCTTTTCTTAACCAGCTGACCAGCCAATCAGAATGATGTCTTTCACCCACGACGATTCAACATGTCGAATCGGCCGAAAAAATCCGGCGACAAGGCTGACTAGAGCCAACGATGCGGGTAGTGCTGTAGTGCTGTAGTGTTGGGTAGTGCTGTAGTGTTGGGTAGTGCTGTAGTGTTAGGTAGTGTTGTAATGTTGGGTAGTGTTGTAGTGTTGGGTAGTGCTGTAGTGCTGTAGTGTTGGGTAGTGTTGTAGTGTTGGGTAGTGCTGTAGTGCTGTAGTGTTGGGTAGTGTTGTAGTGTTGGGTAGTGCTGTAGTGCTGTAGTGTTGTAGTGTTGTAGTGTTGGGTAGTGCTGTAGTGCTGTAGTGTTGGGTAGTGCTGTAGTGTTGTAGTGTTGTAGTGTTGTAGTGTTGTGGTGTTGTAGTGTTGGGTAGTGCTGTAGTGCTGTAGTGTTGGGTAGTGTTGTAGTGTTGGGTAGTGCTGTAGTGCTGTAGTGTTGGGTAGTGTTGTAGTGTTGGGTAGTGTTGGGTAGTGTTGTAGTGTTGGGTAGTGTTGGGTAGTGTTGTAGTGTTGGGTAGTGTTGTAGTGTTGAGTAGTGTTGTAGTGTTGAGTAGTGTTGGGTAGTGTTGTAGTGTTGGGTAGTGTTGTAGTGTTGAGTAGTGTTGGGTAGTGTTGTAGTGTTGGGTAGTGTTGTAGTGTTGAGTAGTGTTGTAGTGTTGAGTAGTGTTGGGTAGTGTTGTAGTGTTGGGTAGTGTTGTAGTGTTGGGTAGTGTTGTAGTGTTGAGTAGTGTTGTAGTGTTGAGTAGTGTTGGGTAGTGCTGTAGTGTTGTAGTGTTGGGTAGTGCTGTAGTGTTGTAGTGTTGGGTAGTGCTGTAGTGTTGTAGTGTTGTAGTGTTGTAGTGTTGTAGTGTTGTAGTGTTGGGTAGTGTTGTAGTGTTGGGTAGTGTTGTAGTGTTGAGTAGTGTTGTAGTGTTGAGTAGTGTTGGGTAGTGCTGTAGTGTTGTAGTGTTGGGTAGTGCTGTAGTGTTGTAGTGTTGGGTAGTGCTGTAGTGTTGTAGTGTTGTAGTGTTGTAGTGTTGTAGTGTTGGGTAGTGTTGTAGTGTTGTAGTGTTGTAGTGTTGGGTAGTGTTGTAGTGTTGGGTAGTGTTGTAGTGTTGTAGTGTTGTAGTGTTGTAGTGTTGTAGTGTTGGGTAGTGTTGTAGTGTTGTAGTGTTGTAGTGTTGTAGTGTTGGGTAGTGTTGGGTAGTGTTGGGTAGTGTTGTAGTGTTGAGTAGTGTTGTAGTGTTGAGTAGTGTTGTAGTGTTGTAGTGTTGTAGTGTTGTAGTGTTGTAGTGTTGGGTAGTGTTGTAGTGTTGTAGTGTTGTAGTGTTGTAGTGTTGGGTAGTGTTGGGTAGTGTTGTAGTGTTGAGTAGTGTTGTAGTGTTGAGTAGTGTTGGGTAGTGTTGTAGTGTTGGGTAGTGTTGTAGTGTTGTAGTGTTGTAGTGTTGTAGTGTTGGGTAGTGTTGGGTAGTGTTGTAGTGTTGAGTAGTGTTGTAGTGTTGAGTAGTGTTGGGTAGTGTTGTAGTGTTGGGTAGTGTTGTAGTGTTGAGTAGTGTTGTAGTGTTGAGTAGTGTTGTAGTGTTGTAGTGTTGGGTAGTGTTGTAGTGTTGTAGTGTTGGGTAGTGTTGTAGTGTTGTAGTGTTGTAGTGTTGGGTAGTGCTGTAGTGTTGTAGTGTTGTAGTGTTGGGTAGTGTTGTAGTGTTGGGTAGTGTTGTAGTGTTGTAGTGTTGGGTAGTGTTGTAGTGTTGGGTAGTGTTGTAGTGTTGGGTAGTGTTGTAGTGTTGGGTAGTGTTGTAGTGTTGTAGTGTTGGGTAGTGTTGTAGTGTTGTAGTGTTGTAGTGTTGGGTAGTGTTGTAGTGTTGTAGTGTTGGGTAGTGTTGTAGTGTTGTAGTGTTGTAGTGTTGTAGTGTTGGGTAGTGTTGTAGTGTTGTAATGTTGTAGTGTTGTAGTGTTGTAGTGTTGTAGTGTTGTAGTGTTGTAGTGTTGTAGTGTTGTAGTGTTGGGTAGTGTTGTAGTGTTGTAATGTTGTAGTGTTGGGTAGTGTTGTAGTGTTGGGTAGTGTTGTAGTGTTGGGTAGTGTTGTAGTGTTGTAGTGTTGTAGTGTTGTAGTGTTGGGTAGTGTTGTAGTGTTGTAGTGTTGGGTAGTGTTGTAGTGTTGTAGTGTTGTAGTGTTGGGTAGTGTTGTAGTGTTGTAGTGTTGGGTAGTGTTGTAGTGTTGTAGTGTTGGGTAGTGTTGTAGTGTTGGGTAGTGTTGTAGTGTTGGGTAGTGTTGTAGTGTTGGGTAGTGTCGTAGTGTTGTAGTGTTGGGTAGTGTTGTAGTGTTGTAGTGTTGTAGTGTTGTAGTGTTGTAGTGTTGTAGTGTTGGGTAGTGTTGTAGTGTTGGGTAGTGTTGTAGTGTTGTAGTGTTGGGTAGTGTTGTAGTGTTGTAGTGTTGTAGTGTTGGGTAGTGTTGTAGTGTTGTAGTGTTGGGTAGTGTTGTAGTGTTGTAGTGTTGTAGTGTTGTAGTGTTGGGTAGTGTTGTAGTGTTGGGTAGTGTTGTAGTGTTGTAGTGTTGGGTAGTGTTGTAGTGTTGTAGTGTTGTAGTGTTGGGTAGTGTTGTAGTGTTGTAGTGTTGGGTAGTGTTGTAGTGTTGGGTAGTGTTGTAGTGTTGTAGTGTTGGGTAGTGTTGTAGTGTTGGTGCTGTAGTGTTGTAGTGTTGGGTAGTGTTGTAGTGTTGTAGTGTTGGGTTGTGTTGTAGTGTTGTTGTGTTGTAGTGTTGTAGTGTTGGGTAGTGTTGTAGTGTTGTAGTGTTGTTGTGTTGTAGTGCTGTAGTGTTGTAGTGTTGTAGTGTTGTAGTGTTGTAGTGTTGGGTAGTGTTGTAGTGTTGTAGTGTTGTAGTGTTGGGTAGTGTTGTAGTGTTGTAGTGTTGTAGTGTTGGGGTAGTGTTGTAGTGTTGTAGTGTTGTAGTGTTGTAGTGTGGGGGTAGTGTTGTAGTGTTTGTAGTGTTGGGTAGTGTTGTAGTGTTGTAGTGTTGTAGTGTTGGGTAGTGTTGTAAGTGTTGTAGTGTTGTAGTGTTGGGTAGTGTTGTAGTGTTGTAGTGTTGGGTAGTGTTGTAGTGTTGTAGTGTTGGGTAGTGTTGTAGTGTTGTAGTGTTGTAGTGTTGGGTAGTGTTGTAGTTGTTTGTAGTGTTGTAGTGTTGGGTAGTGCTGTAGTGTTGTAGTGTTGTAGTGTTGGGTAGTGTCGTAATGTTGTAGTGTTGGGTAGTGTTGTAGTGTTGTAGTGTTGTAGTGTTGTAGTGTTGTAGTGTTGTAGTGTTGGGTAGTGTTGTAGTGTTGGGTAGTGTTGTAGTGTTGTAGTGTTGGGTAGTGCTGTAGTGTTGTAGTGTTGGGTAGTGTTGTAGTGTTGGTGCTGTAGTGTTGTAGTGTTGTAGTGTTGTAGTGTTGTAGTGTTGGGTAGTGCTGTAGTGTTGTAGTGTTGGGTAGTGCTGTAGTGTTGTAGTGTTGTAGTGTTGGGTAGTGTTGTAGTGTTGGGTAGTGTTGTAGTGTTGGGTAGTGTTGTAGTGTTGTAGTGTTGGGTAGTGTTGTAGTGTTGTAGTGTTGTAGTGTTGTAGTGTTGGGTAGTGTTGTAGTGTTGTAGTGTTCTAGTGTTGGGTAGTGCTGTAGTGTTGTAGTGTTGGGTAGTGTCGTAATGTTGTAGTGTTGGGTAGTGTTGTAGTGTTGTAGTGTTGTAGTGTTGTAGTGTTGTAGTGTTGTAGTGTTGGGTAGTGTTGTAGTGTTGGGTAGTGTTGTAGTGTTGTAGTGTTGGGTAGTGCTGTAGTGTTGTAGTGTTGGGTAGTGTTGTAGTGTTGGTGCTGTAGTGTTGTAGTGTTGTAGTGTTGTAGTGTTGTAGTGTTGGGTAGTGCTGTAGTGTTGTAGTGTTGGGTAGTGCTGTAGTGTTGTAGTGTTGTAGTGTTGGGTAGTGTTGTAGTGTTGGGTAGTGTTGTAGTGTTGTAGTGTTGGGTAGTGTTGTAGTGTTGTAGTGTTGTAGTGTTGGGTAGTGTTGTAGTGTTGGGTAGTGTTGTAGTGTTGGGTAGTGTTGTAGTGTTGTAGTGTTGGGTAGTGTTGTAGTGTTGTAGTGTTAGGTAGTGTTGTATTGTTGGTGCTGTAGTGTTGTAGTGTTGTAGTGTTGTAGTGTTGTAGTGTTGGGTAGTGTTGTAGTGTTGTAGTGTTGTAGTGTTGTAGTGTTGTAGTGTTGTAGTGTTGTAGTGTTGGGTAGTGTTGTAGTGTTGTAGTGTTGGGTAGTGTTGTAGTGTTGTAGTGTTGGGTAGTGTTGTAGTGTTGGGTAGTGCTGTAGTGTTGTAGTGTTGGGTAGTGCTGTAGTGTTGTAGTGTTGGGTAGTGTTGTAGTGTTGGGTAGTGTTGTAGTGTTGTAGTGTTGTAGTGTTGGGTAGTGTTGTAGTGTTGGGTAGTGTTGTAGTGTTGTAGTGTTGTAGTGTTGTAGTGTTGTAGTGTTGGGTAGTGCTGTAGTGTTGTAGTGTTGTAGTGTTGGGTAGTGTTGTAGTGTTGGGTAGTGTTGTAGTGTTGTAGTGTTGGGTAGTGTTGTAGTGTTGTAGTGTTGGGTAGTGTTGTAGTGTTGGGTAGTGTTGTAGTGTTGTAATGTTGTAGTGTTGGGTAGTGTTGTAGTGTTGTAGTGTTGTAGTGTTGTAGTGTTGGGTAGTGTTGTAGTGTTGTAGTGTGTTGTAGTGTTGGGTAGTGTTGTAGTGTTGTAGTGTTGTAGTGTTGTAGTGTTGTAGTGTTGGGTAGTGTTGTAGTGTTGTAGTGTTGGGTAGTGTTGTAGTGTTGTAGTGTTGGGTAGTGCTGTAGTGTTGTAGTGTTGTAGTGTTGTAGTGTTGGGTAGTGTTGTAGTGTTGTAGTGTTGTGGTGTTGTAGTGTTGTAGTGTTGTAGTGTTGGGTAGTGTTGTAGTGTTGTAATGTTGTAGTGTTGGGTAGTGTTGTAGTGTTGTAGTGTTGTAGTGTTGTAGTGTTGGGTAGTGTTGTAGTGTTGTAGTGTTGTAGTGTTGTAGTGTTGTAGTGTTGGGTAGTGTTGTAGTGTTGGGTAGTGTTGTAGTGTTGTAGTGTTGTAGTGTTGTAGTGTTGTAGTGTTGTAGTGTTGTAGTGTTGTAGTGTTGTAGTGTTGGGTAGTGTTGTAGTGTTTGTAATGTTGTAGTGTTGGGTAGTGTTGTAGTGTTGTAGTGTTGTAGTGTTGGGTAGTGTTGTAGTGTTGTAGTGTTGGGTAGTGTTGTAGTGTTGTAGTGTTGGGTAGTGTTGTAGTGTTGTAGTGTTGTAGTGTTGGGTAGTGTTGTAGTGTTGTAGTGTTGGGTAGTGTTGTAGTGTTGTAGTGTTGTAGTGTTGGGTAGTGTTGTAGTGTTGTAGTGTTGTAGTGTTGGGTAGTGCTGTAGTGTTGTAGTGTTGGGTAGTGTCGTAATGTTGTAGTTGTTGGGTAGTGTTGTAGGTGTTGTAGTGTTGTAGTGTTGTAGTGTTGTAGTGTTGTAGTGTTGTGGTGTTGTAGTGTTGTGTAGTGCTGTAGTCGAGTTGAGACAGACTTGGACTGGAGTCCGAGGCCTGGACACATTGTCAGGACTCGTGACTTGACTTGGACTGAGCCACCGATGACTCAGACTTGGACTCACTTCAGCATTCATGCATTCAGACTCAGACTTGGTTAATTGATAAATACCGTGTTTTTTTTCCTCCGATTTTTGTAATAGCCTCTAATAATTTGGCATAAGATATTGATAGCTCGCATATGAATGACATTATTCAATTCCGTGCAAGGGCAGGCGCGTGTGTTCCACCTATGTCTTCATGCTCATGTTCAGTAACTCTGGAATCGGACTCAGAGGCCATTTACACCTGGCGTTAACATGCGTTTTCTGTGATCAGATTGCAATCGGATTGTGTTTTATCACTTGAAATGCCAGGTGTTAACACCCCCAAAACGCATTGAAGGATTGCAATCTGATCGGGCAAACCACCTCCGGAGGTGGTCAGGGATGCATTGTGTACACATTGAACTCAAGTGTAAATTATGCAATGTGTCCTCTCAATCTGGATACAGCAACTTTATGCGGATTTAGAGGACAACCATTTCTGCAATCAGATTGCAATCAGATTGCAGAAAATGCATGTTAACGCCAGGTGTAAATGGCCTCTCATCAGACTCAGGTAATGGGGACTCGACTCTGACTCTCCTTTGGTGACTCGGACTTGGACTCGAACACACCGACACTGCCAAGGGCCGACTGTGGGCTTGGTGTGTCTGGGGCTTAAAGGATGAGCATTATGTACCCAGACTGGGTATACCCAAACTGGGTATACCCAGACTGGGTATACCCAGACTGGGTATACCCAGACAGTCAGCCCTTGTTCTGCCATTGACGATGTACAGTCCCAGGCCTTTACAGAGCTACAGTGTTCCTTTCCCACTGTTATTCACAGTGTGCTCATAACTCTGCCCATTGTGTTTCCCTCTCTCTATCCTCCTCTCTCTCTCCCCTCTCTCTCTCTTCTTCCCTTTCTCTCCCCCCCTCTCTTCCTCTCCCTCTCTCTATCTCCTCCTCTCTCTCTCCCCCCTCTCTCTCTCTTCTTCCCCTTTCTCTCCCCCCCTCTCTTCCTCTCCCTCTCTCTATCTCCTCCTCTCTCTCTCCCCCCTCTCTCTCTCTTCTTTCCCTTTCTCTCCCCCCCTCTCTTCCTCTCCCTCTCTCTATCTCCTCCTCTCTCTCTCCCCCCTCTCTCTCTCTTCTTCCCTTTCTCTCTCCCCTCTCTCTCTTCCCTCTCTCTCTCTCTCTCTCTCTCTCCCTCTCCCTCCCCCCCCTCTCTCTCTCTCTCTCCCCCCCTCTCTCTCTCTCTCTCTCCTCCCTGAGGTCTCATTAGCTAGACGAGCCAGTTCTGCTGGTAATCTGGTGCTAAGTCAAAGTCGGGCGTGTAGGATAATGACACGTCTCGGGCCGCTCCGATCGTTTGTTCTTGTTAAGGCTGTGAGATGTACATTTGATAGGCCTATAAGAATGTAAATAACTATCATATTGCTGCTTGGGAGAGATTTCAGGGCTCCGCAGGCCTGGTTTGCATATCATTGATTTCCGAGCGCCGTGCTGTCGTGGCGATACGCTGGAAACGGAGCATCTCCAGAGGAAAGACACAGTCACATACACACACACACACGCAGGCACACACACACACACACACACACACACACACACACACACACACACACACACACACACACACATAGACACACACACACACACACACACACACACACACACACACACGCAGGCACACACACACACACACACACACACACACACACACACACACACAGACACACACACACACACACACACAGACAGACACACACACAAACACACACACAATACACAATACATGCACATACACATGTTCATGATTCAAGTGCGTGCACACACTCACACTGTTAGTGTGGGGGGAAATAGGCCATACAAAGTGAACTATACGTGTCTGAATTCATACAGTGTTTATATTTACATCCTAAAATACCAGTCAAAGTTACAAAAATGCCACAACATATATTACCATATTACGTTGACATGCGGTGGAAAAGGTTGACATTTTTATCACGTTGCCATGGATATACTGTAGCTACTGACGTAAATGTCACACAGGAGCACAGCTCCTGTTTGTTAGTCAATGCGCCACATGAAGAGGTTTATTGATATTGTTTATTATCTATTGATTCGCTTTGTGGCTTTGTGGCTTTTGTTCCATTTTGTTTTGATGAATTGATGCTTTGTTTGCCAGACTGATGACCAGCCTTTTCTGGTAGCCTGGGTTGTTAATCAATATTTCATGAAGTAGTTAGCTGTTTGCACGATTATTACTGCCACATAATCATTATTAGTAGTAGGGCGTCCGGGTAGATTCACCTGCCTACCAACACAAGGGTCGCAGGTTCGAGCCCCTGCGCTACGTCCGGCCTCATCGGACGTCCGCACAGGCACAATTGGCTGTGTGGGAAGCCGGATTAGGGGTATGTGTCCTGGTCGCTGCACTACCTCCTCCTCTGGTCGGTCGGGGCGCCTGTTCGAGGGGGAGGAGAACTGGGGGCAATAGCGTGATCCTCCCATGCGCTACGTCCTGCCGGTGAAACCCTTCGCTGTCAGGTGAAAAGAAGCAGCTGGCGCCTGCACATGTATCAGAGGAAGCATGTGCTAGTCTACAACTCTCCCCAGCTCCCCCAGCTCCACCAGCTCAGTGGCCTTGTGGTTTGAGTGTCCGCCCTGAGACTGGGAGGTTGTGAGTTCGATCCCCGGCTGAGTCATACCAAAGACTATCAAAATTTAACCCATTTGCCTCCCTGCTTGGCACTCAGCATCAAAGGGTTGGAATTGGGGGGTTAGATCACCATATGATTCCCGAGCGCGGCACTGCTGCCGCTCACCGCTCCCCCAGGGGATGGGTCAAATGCGGAGAACAAATTTCGCACACTCAGGTGTGTGACAATCAGTGGGACTCTACCTTTACCTTACCTCCCCAGATCGGAACCAGAACTGCGAAAAAGTGAGCTCTCTAATTGGTCAAGTAGATACAACTAGGGAGAAAATGGGGACTTGATTAAAAAAAGATCATTATTATTATTTGATTATTAATATTTGAAGTATCTGACATCAGTTGCCATTACCTGGAATATTTCCAGGCCATAGAGTATCGGATTCTGTCATTTTTAGTGTTTTTTTTCTTTCTGTAAATAAAGACCTGCGCTATTACTGGATGTTTACAGGATGTAACAGCCTACATGCTCAGGCACACATGCTGCTTAGAGATGTAACGGTATGAAAATTTCACATCACGATTATCGTGACCAAAATGATCATGGTTATCGTACTATCACGGTATTTGTAAAAAATTGCTGAAAATGTTCAAAAAGTACTGAGAGACTCACTGAAATCATTTTACAACGTTTTATATTGAAAACTCGGACCCAAAAAGGATTGATACACTCACTGAAATCATTTCTCCAAGGCTGCACGTTTGCATCTGGGAGACGGTTGCCAACTTTGGTTGATGATGGACAGAATTTACCATGTTTTTCAAAGCACTGTAATCACAGTAACACGGTTTTGATGATACTGAAAATTTGAAACGGTACGGTTATCGTAAGGAATTCTATCACGGTTATCATTAAAACCGGTTATCATAGCATCGCTAATGCTGCTATTCCTGGATGTTTACAGGATGTACTACAGCCTACATGCTCACGCACACATGGACACAGTCCTTTATATCATCCGACAAGTCAGGGATTTGTCCCTGTTAATGACGACAGTGCACGGGTCTTATCCAGGTATTAATAATTCACGAGGCTCTACTCTCATACGCACAGCAGCAACATTGTGCATCACAAGTGTGTTTATGGAGGTGAACTGAATGCACACAGGTCTGCGAGTGGAAGCAAGATTTAAGGTGAATCCCCTGGAACAACAAGCCACACACAGACCCAGGAGACTTTGTCGCTAGCCATTTGTCAACAAAGCATTTTCCTCCTCAAACACATTGTTTGAGTTCCCCATGGTCTGCATTTCTGCCTGCTTTGCATATGGCTGTATAAACCAAGGGCGAAACGGAATTATCAGAGCGTTTTCTGACTGTTGCAGACGAGCGAGTAGACTTTATAGTGTTGTGGTCGAGACCACCTAAACCAAGACCGAGTCGAGAGGGGGGGGGGGGGGGGGGGGGGGGGGGGGGGGGGGGGGGGGGGGGGGGGGGTGAAGTCCAAGACCAAGGGGGGCGAGACCGAGACCAGACCAATGCGAGACAATTTTCAAGACACATTACTCTAATGATGGCGTAACCTTACTGTGCTAACAATTGAAAAAATCATTATTTAGGAATTTGAGTCAAATACAAATGGCTGTACAGTGACGGAATGCAATCCTTTGATCGGTAAGGCTCAACACAGTGGGCAGAATGAAGTGTAAAAACACTGCTGCTAAATTATGATTCCCCCAAAATGCCTTGTCTCCTTGTGTTGTCTTCCTTGCCACGTGAGGGGAGTGGCTTCAGCGGTAACAATTTCAAACTGCAAAGTTATTGCTAGCGATTGAAGGGGAGATTTTTACACCAACAGTAAAAAAAACAAAAAAAAACATCAGACAATACACAGGCAGGTAATGATGTCACTGCAGTTGTGGTCTCAACTGCTCTTGAAATAAAATCCTGAGTCCAGCTTGTCCGAGACCGAGACAAGACCAAGACCGAGGGAGGGCGACCGAGACCATCAACATCTGGTCTCAAGACCTGTCTCGAGTACTACAACACTCCACGTTAGAACAAATAGCCTATGGTGCAAAACGTATATCTAACTAGAAGGGCACTGGGAGAGTGCAGACCTCTGCCAAGGCCTGCTATTATTGCTTTTTGTGCTGTCATTGCGTGAGTTGGATCCAGATTCACTCAAAAATGGAATTGGTTCTTCCTTGGCAAGGTTTTCTTCTTTTCCCTAACTGTCTGTTTACTTCCTTCCTCCTTCTCTACTTCCCTCTCTGTCTGTCTGTCTGTCTGTCTGTCTGTCTGTCTGTCTGTCTGTCTGTCTGTCTGTCTGTCTGTCTATCTTCTCCTCTCCCAGCCTCTCAAGATGCACTGTCAGACCTGCGCCCTGGTCACCAGCTCGGGTCATCTCATCGGGGGCGGTCGGGGGGAGGAGATCGACCGCAGCGAGTGCGTCATCCGCATGAACGACGCGCCCACGGCGCGGGGTTACGCGGCGGACGTGGGGCGCCGCACCTCGCTGCGCGTCATCGCCCACTCCAGCATGCAGCGGGTACTGCGCAGCCGCCACGAGCTGCTCAACGCCAGCCAGGACACGGTGTTCATCTTCTGGGGCCCCAGCAGCTACATGAGGCGCGACGGCAAGGGCCTGGTGTACAACAACCTGAGGCTGATGAACCAGGTGCTGCCCAAGCTCAAGGTCTACATCATCTCCTGGCAGAAGATGCTGCAGTTCGACGAGCTCTTCAAGAAGGAGACCGGCAAGGACAGGTGAGGGGATGAGAGAGGTGTACAGGGATGTGCCACCAAGACGAAGAAAGAATTATGAGTCTATGAAATGTGTGGAGGGTAGCTCATAGTGGGGTCAATACCAACACATTCTCAATTCTAAGCCATCATGATCAGGGCTCCTTGCCGTCACTTTATAACGGGTGGAGTACCCCTTTCTCATCATGACCTGGTACCCGGTTGCTTGCTTCCGGCCGCGGCTTGACTCGCCGGATACGTTTAGGCAAGTAAAACAACTTGGTTGTGGTTAGGGTTATGGTTTGGGTTAAAAAAAAAACTGTTAAAATGGGGTTGAAAACTGGACACGTCGGGAATGCTATGGGTTCATTTTTGCAGGTGAAAACAATGCCATGAACTTGGGTGATGCCAGATGAGATAACGCAAGAAGATGCCTGGAAATGTGAGTTTCTGTCCTCTTCCAAGTGAACTGTGGTGCGGTTCATTAGGAGTGAGAATGTCATCTGGGTTTCTAGATAGAAGGAGACTGATGAGCCGACGGGACAAACAGTCTGGACCGATGCTCATACTGTATTCAGTCGTTTCTTCATGTGTTCATAACAAGTATCATCATGATCAGGTGACAGGATCCATCCTGCTTTGCTAAAGATACACAAACTCGAATCGGATTAGATTTGATTCCCTCACCCGGCAATATTTCCAACCTGACAAGTTATCAAAACTCTGGCCACAAGTTTAGCTACTTGATTTAGTTTACAAGCTCTGGTTCACTTGTAATTGGGCAACGTGAAGCTAAACGAACCAAATGCAAGAAAGTTAACTTTTCCGCTATAGTTCAGACCAAAGCAAACAAGTTGTAAGTGTAATTTCCCCCTGAATCCTACCAGAACTTTCTCTCATATGTCTCTCCAACTCTCTGTGCATCTCAGCGTTCCCACTGTGCCACAAGAAAATACACTAAAGCCAATATCCTATATTTCCTTATTAAAAATCAAACACTGGCAGCTAGTTCATACTGAGCCTGAGGGACTTTGGTCAGTGTCTATAGGCTGTCAGTCGATGGTGAAATGTATGTGAGGCAGTCTGTGATGATTACTAGAATCTGCGCAGGTGAGTTTGTCAGCTTGCCAATACTTTTTCATCACGTACATATTTTCTATTAGATCTATTATACCATTGCCTGGGGGAATACTCAATTCTGATTGGCTGAGAGGTATTCATTAACTTTACCATACGGCTACATTATGTAACATCATTATAGGAATAATATCTTTCTCTTGAGCTCTGCAACACGTTCTCTCTCAAGTTGGACGACTAATGAGCCGAGCCGAGTGAGTCCTCAGCCCCGGGGCCGTTAATGCTTAATGAAAATGCTACCGTACACAGACACACACACACACACACACACACACACACACACACACACACACACACACACACACACACACACACACACACACACACACACACACACACACACACACACACACACTCTGCTTCTCCAGCTCTCGCAAGTCAAGTCAACTTTATGTGTATAGCACTAATTCACAAGCATGTCTCAGAGGACTATACAGAGAATGTGTCTGTGTCCCGCCAAGCACAATCAATAAACAGAATTGAACAACTTCTATGAAGCTTATTAAACAAAACAAGCATAGCAAGAAAAGAGAAGAGAGGGAGAAGAGAGAGAAGAAAGGGAGAAGAGAGCAGAGTGAGAGAAGAGAGCAGAGAGAGGGAGAATGGGGAGAAGGGGGGGAGAGAACAGAACAGAACCTACCCTAACCTTACAGCCCGAACACACCATATACGCCGAAGCTACGCAGCACGGATGCAGTTTCATTTCAGCGTCCTTGTTAATAGGTGAGACCGATCACACCAACCGCACGCCGATGCGACGCTGCGCGCGTGCTGCAGCGATAGTTTCAGCTTCTGTTCTATTTTTCAAGCGTGCAGCGCGCTGCACCCGAACAGCTGACCCGGCTGTTGGGCTGTTGTTGTTCTGGTGTGAATAGCAAGGCTCCTGCTCGAAGCTGCGATGCCTATGGTGTGCACCAGGGCTTAACCTGAAATACCTAGCAACCAAGAAATCTAGCTAATCTACAGCCTAACCTACCCTACCCTAAACTTAACCTGAAATACCTAGCAACCAAGAAATCTAGCTAATCTACAGCCTAACCTACCCTACCCTAAACTTAACCTGAAATACCTAGCAACCAAGAAATCTAGCTAATCTACAGCCTAACCTACCCTACCCTAACCTTAACCTGAAATACCTAGCAACCCCCCAAAATTGAGCTAATCTACAGCCTAACCTACCCTATCCTAACCTACCATATCCTAACCTACCCTATCCTAACCTACCCTATCCTAACCTACCCTATCCTAACCTACCCTATCCTAACCTACCGGCATCCCACAGCCTTAAGCCCACTGCCTCATCCCGGGCCGCCAGGTCACGGCATGCCAGGGTCTCCTAGATGCACGCAAGGAAAAACTCCCAAGGAAAAATCTACCTTATAGGAAAAAAATGGAAGAAATCCTGTAGGGGAGAAACCCCCCCGGGCAGGCTGAGATGCAATAGATGCCAGGCTAAACATTTACAGAGTCATGGGCAGCAATAAATAACAACAATAAAACCATGAAACAGACAACGAAATAAAACAGTAAAACACAAATAAAATAGATAGATGGTCTTCGTCCAGGGATGTCAGTGGAGATTGAATCTGACTCCGGCTCAAGACAGATGTCGGGGGGGGAAATGATTGAGGATTTGCTGAATAACTTAGACAGCCATCCGTCAGAATCAAGGCCTGCAATTATAGATGACGATGCAAGTAGTGTGTGAGGCTGTTCTTATTTAGAGCATCTTCTTGAAATGCTCCCCCTCGGCAAGAAGCTGAGGGCTGTTAAGAGCAAAACATCTCACCACATGAACGCTTTCTACCCAACTGCCATCCGCCTCATCATCAACATGGCCCGAAACCACTGACACCTCTGGACACTATACGTTACATTGATGTAGCTGGACTGTACACGTTACATGAACATTATGTAGCTGCTTCTCTTACCAGGATATTTGTATTTGATCTTTTTATACTTCTATATTATTCTCTTTAGCAACTATTCTAATTCCTATTTATACTCAGGACAAAAAGTACTTAAAGGAACACTCCACCCATTTTCAACCAGCTTTGTATCATTAGAACATCAGTAGTATATCAGAAAACTGTAAACTGTTTTGAAGTCTGTCATTTAATTTGACAGTTATTGAGTGTTAAAGTGTGGACAAGTGACATCACTGGTCCACACTAACTCAAATTAATAACTCATTAACTCAAATCAACTCTCAATAACTGTCAAACTAGATGAATGACTTCAGTTTGACAGTTATTGAGAGTTGATTTGAGTTAATTAGTTATTAATTTGACTTAGTGTCCACACTTTAACACTCAATAACTGTCAAATTAAATGACAGACTTCAAAACAGTTTACAGTTTTCTGATATACTACTGATGTTCTAATGATACAAAGCTGGTTGAAAATGGGCAGAGTGTCCCTTTAAAGACCCCCTAAAGTCAAACGTTTTCCTTCTTTGTTCCTTCAGTTGTATATTTGAGCTTCACTTTGCAGAATGATGTCTGTGCAGAGGCGATTTTCAACCAGCAGGATTCGTGACATCACTCCCATTTATTTTTAACAATTTTTTCTCCAACCTCCGGGGGCAGGCTCGTTTGAATGCGGGAATAACTGGAACTCAAGGAGCTCCGTCGGCGGAAGAAAATACTTTTCCGCTCTGTTGTAGAATGGAATTTGTATCAATAATCATCATTCTTCTCCCGCATTAACCAGAGTATTTCAAGCCAATATGAGACAAGTGAATAAAGCCAGGAGTCCAGGAAAGTTTGAAAATGTATTGTAGCCAAACATATCTTTGTAAATATCAAAGTTACAAAGAGACTGCCTCATAACAGAAATATGGAAATTCATAGTTGCAGGCATCATGAGGAGAGTGAGGATTTATCACACAGCCAAAGATCTTCTACTGTGGAGCACACAACATGTTTTGTCTAAGAGAGCTGCAGAGAGAGGTTGAGCAAGGTCAGAGAGGGGGAGAATACAGCCATCAGCCACGTGTGACATGACCCTGTTACTGTGGGCAGAGGGTGAAATCTGCTTTAACCTATGTGTGTGTGCGGTTACGATTAATAACTAATACCAATAACGTGGTTATGATTAATAACTAATATCAACTATTTGAATCTGTTATAGCTTGTTGATTATGAAATTAAATCAATGGAACTTAAATTTTCTTCATCATGCTCCCTGCAAGCTCTGCCATTGGCTCCGACCGACCAGCGCTGACCATTTATGGATTTCCTTTCCGCTCCCTGCGTGTCGTTCTCAAATTTGTATGTCGCTATGAAACAACAACAACGCTAGCTCGTTACTATTAGCAAGTAGCAACTTGCTACATGCTGAAAATGGTAAGTTTGACTACACAGCGGTTGATTCTCAGTCACGTCCACTCCATTTTGATCGGGTAAAGCGCAGCATGGGAGCCTGCCCCTTACGAGCGCTGTTATTCGGCTTTTCACAGAGCTTGCCGACAGATTTTCGATGCAAGTCGAAAGTCTGTCTTGAGAGATTAGGTTCTAGATAACCCTGATTGGTTGCTTTCAATTTTTAAATGAGGGAGACGGAGGGGAAGTCATTTTAACAAGATAATTGGACCTTTTGTGTGGGGAAAAACCATCAGACACACATTATTATTCAAAGTAGAGGATTTTATATACATCTTGAAACATGACTTTAGGGGTCTTTAAGTATAGTTACATTACACAGCTGATTTTTAGTACATTGGACTATAATTTGATTTATTGATTTGGAATTCTGACTTTTGATTTTGACTGCTGCATATATAACCTCCCGCTGCCAGATGGTTTGTTAGTTACACAGAACCAACCATCTGGGACTTCATCTTTGGAAACTGTTTGGAAAAAGGCAGGCGCGTTCAAAAAATTACTGGCAGGTGATTGGATGAAACCTCTGTCTATCATGGGCTCGCTTCTCGCTGACAGACCTCAATCCCGCCCGTAGCTGCATCTGGCCGCTGATTGGTCCGGCCCACTGCTTGGATGGAGTTAAACCAATAGCGTGGAGTGCGGCAAGATGGATTTCTTGCGCGATCGCGAATCCAGCTGCCTGCCTGCCTCGCAAGGTCCGCACACTTAACACCAAATCAAATTCCTTGTATCTAATCTGATAACCTACTGTGGCAATAAAAGTGATTCTCTCTCCTCTCATCCCTCATTGCATTAGCCATTAGCATTTGTCAAGCTTATTTTAGGGCATTCCTGCTTTATTATGAGGTGGAGAGTGAGAGGAATGATTGGCCTGAGAGAGAGAGAGAGAAGCTACAGACGTTAGATGCCGCAAGCATTAGCGTTTCCATTTGTCTTAATCTGCGTGTTTTAGGAAGTTTAATAATAAACCATTAGTATGAAATATGAGCTGTATCTTTTTACCGGGGGATGAAAGAACAATATTTTCATCGAAAACATCTCATGAGTCCTGTTTTCTTTGAGGATTTGGAGCAGCAGCCATGTGAGCATGTGTTGATAGCAGAGTACCTGGGAAATCAGCGTGGGTTCGGCAAATCTGCCAGCCTGTAATTGCCAGTATGGGTTATGCCATTTCGGTGAAGGTAGTTAAGACGGTGTGGGTTTGTTGCCACATCCAGGCGTTTTGAACAGAGCAGCGATGAAGAACAGGTGTCCCTCAGCATCCACTGTGCCTGATTGCCAAGCCGGGATGCGCCTCAGAGACAGCCGGTGATTAAAGGCAAATTCGTTTTTGATTCCGTTTTTTTATGCTCCCAAAACGCTGTGTTGTAAGCGCTAACAGTCCCACTGTGTTGCTTTGTTCATTCAAGAACACTCGTCATAGATTTAACCATTTATTGCATAAATGGAAAGACAGTTATGTTTAGAAGATGCTCCTCCCTGAACCGGCCCAGCAGCATCAAGCTACGCCGAGCAGGGAGGGCCGCAAAAATCCCCCCATGGGGATAGAAGATTCCAGATTAATTCAAAGCCATAGGGAGTAACAGAGAGAGCCTAAGCAAGACATGGAATACATGTTCAACTTTTTGAGCCATGCAGACTCCTGAGCTAGAATACATGATTAGCCTTTGAGCCATGCAGACTCTGAGCTAGAAAGTGTGGAGGCTGGGGTGGTGGAGGCAAAGCAATTGCCAGCAGCAGAGCGGTGTGGAGCAGCAGAGGTGGAGCAAAGATCAGAGTGAGAGGCGGCCGCATTTAAACGGACCGCCTTCTTGCGAGAGTGGCTGTGATTGGTGGATGAACAATGATCCAATCAGCGGCTGACAGCTGGCTACAGCTCAGGTGTAGCGCATGACTTCCTTGTCTCAACTTAACTAACGCGAGGCTTCATTTCCTACTGGATTCCATAAAGGGCTCGGTTCTCATACTTTGAACAGAACTGTGTGGGTGGGAGTGGGGCTCAGCGGTTAGTGAGACCATCCGGTAATCAAAAGGTCACAGGTTAGAACCCCTTCAACAGCCAATCTAGCCATCAACAGCAGCTTCTCAGTGGATTCACTCAGGATGAGAGCGCTGGTGTAAAAGCCTGAAATACCTCCTGTTTGGAGTGCGAGTGGTGGAAAAGCCAGGGGACTCAAAATGATGACAACAATAATTTTATTTTCTCACCGACATGTTTGAGCTCCTTCACTTCCTCATGCAGCCTGCATGATGCATGATGCAGGGCGCAGTGACGGGTGACGCTTCAACAGGAGTTTACACAATGACATGCAGCATCACATCTTTACGTGACCGTTACCAGTCAACAGTCACGCATCAATGCATCAACTGAACCTAATGACAACACTCCTGCTGCCTAGCAAGAAATAGCACACGATACCAATATAAACCAAGGCAACAATGCAATTCTCATTCATTCATTATTAACACATCTTTCTATCTGCAAAGCAAAGCTTATGCCGCTACTTATCATGCACCCTGTACATATTAGGGATGGGCATCGAATTTCGAATTTTCGAATAATCGTTGTTATTATCAAGGTCGACTTTTATTATTGAAATTCGAAATTCGTTTTTTGAAAAAAAAAAAAAAAAAAAAAAAAAAATTTTATTTTATTTTTTGTGAGTGAAATGTTGCATTGTCTCCCCTGATTCTAAGAATAGTCGAATCGCTTGGTTTGAGCAAGTAAAACAATTTTTATAAGCAACCTCTCCCTCTTCATGGGATTTCATCCGCCATTCATTTTTCCATAAACCTTGCTTAAAATGCTTATAAAAATTGTTTTACTTGCTCAAAGCGATTCGACTATACTTAGAATCAGGGGGAGACAATGCAACATTTCATTCACATAATTTTTTTTTTTTTTTTTTTTTTTTTTTACATTTTTTTTTTTTTCGAATTTCGATTAAAAGTCGACTTTGGCCAGCGAATTTCGAATAGTGTTTTTGCTAGAAATGCCCATCCCTAGTACATATCTTGTTAAACTGCAAATAGGCTACCAGACTTGGTTGTTAACACGTTAAGTGCCATAGCCGAGGTATCTCGTCTTACATAATCCAACGCTTGAGTGCCAGAGCCGAGATATCTCGTCTTACATAAACATTTTTTTTTTTTGACGGTGGGACATCAATCAACAACTTTTACATCTTCGAGATCACTATTGGAGCAAGAGAATGTGTATAATCTATTTTACCGACCCACTAAGTGTTGACAGTGCTCCCCCAGACGAGCGAAATCAAAGAAAAAACTGCCGCGGGAGCAAGCCATTCAAGGAAATGGCGAGGCGATTTTACAGTAATCCATTCCAGACTTGTCTTGCCCGAGAGCGGCCGCGCGCAGGCAGCAGCACACAGAGAGCGGAGAGCGATTTGCAAAATAGATTATAGGTGAAACACACTTTGAAACACCTCAGAAAGGCCAGAATCAACATCTGCCCATCGCCCACGCATTCCCCGGCCCATCTTGACTCGCACAAGGAGCGTCCGCACGCAGGCAGGCAGGCAGGCAGCAGCAACGCGCTTCTGACACGCCCGCTGTAGAGCCAGGAGGAAGGAGGAGAAGACACACGGAGGGAGGAGTTTGAATGAGAGGGGTGTTTCCTGTTGTTATGGAGGAAATTACTGTTCAAAACTATTGTTTAGAATGTCTGACGGTCTTACTGATGCCAAAAATGAATGGTTAAAGTGACTGTTTCACAAAAAGCCATTTATCTCTGATAAATTTCCAGACGCTGAAACCATGCTGTACTCAACGGCTAATATCTACATAACTACTAACTCTGCAAACTAACTCTTTTAGACAGAGAAAGCACACATTCTATTAGTTATTTTTTAGATGATTGGTGTTCATGAATTCTTAACAGAAAATAATCCTCGCTCTTGTAAAATGAGCCAGAATCCTCAAAAAAAAACCTGGCACAACTTACCTACAGGATGAAAAAATGGCTGGCACTCAATGTGTTAATACTGTTTATATCTTGATATCTGTTAATATCTTTGAATATTTTTATATATTTGATATCTTATATTTGTTGATATCTTGTATATTTCTCCTAACTCATCATGTCCCTAGTATGGACCATGTACCACCAAGTCAACTTCCTTGTATGTGCAAAAATACCTTTCTATTCTATTCTATTCTATTCTATTCTATTCTATTCTATTCTATTCTATTCTATCTTCGTACTTAGAGCCTCTCTGCAAAAATTGCCATCTTAACAAATAATTTAATCAAATGTGAGTCCTATAATCTTTTATGACAAAGAACAATCTGCCACGAGTGTGAGCTAATTTCACTTGTTTTCAAGGGAAATTGACTTGTTTCAATAATTAGCTTGATTCAAGTGTCATTATCTTGAAGCAAATAATCTCCTTTATTATTGGTGCTTATTGAAAAGTGGGAAAATACATGGGGGTGATGGGGGAGGAATTAGCTCACCACACTTCTTTTTCACATGTTTAAAGAAAAATACGATTTTAAGACACAAGATTGGAAACGAGATTAAAGCATTTGTTAAACTGGATATTTCTGTGGCTGTACAACACCATGCAAATGTGTGGAGCAACAACACAGCCATCTCTCTTCCTGCTCACAGCTTGCTTCTGTCCTTTCAGAGAGATTGAGTGGAAACAGGAGCTTGACATTTTCACTCTGCATTATTCATCAGCATGTTCATAAACAAGGCGGCCAGGAACACTTCTTAAGTGAGATTAGCTGCTCGCCTCCTCACTAACACCTCTCCGCGTCTCCTCACTAACACCTCTCCGCGTCTCCACATCCACCACTGATTGCTTGATGACAAAAATGTTGTGCTTTGAACTTTGAAATCTTTCCAATTTGCGAAGGAAGCGAGTGTGTGTGTGGCTGCGCACGCGCGCGCGCGTGTGTCGTGTGTGTGTGTGTGTGTGTGTGTGTGTGTGTGTGTGTGTGTGTGTGCGCGTGCCTGCTGGTGTGTGTGTGTGCGCGCGTGTGTGTTAGCGGATGGTGGAAGCGGGTGCTTGTGATATTAAACACTGTCAGTGGCTGTGTTTGCATATCACAACAAATCACCGTGTTGCAGACAGCCTGGACCTGCTCTTTATTAAATGAAAAGTGGAAGTCCGTGCTTGAGCCGCGCGATAGCATCAAGTCGGGTCAGACCCCAATAAGGCCGAACGTCACAAAGTGCATCGTCACTATCTATCAAACCCTTCCCAGCCAATTTGGACTGATTGATTCAGTGGGCGTTTGAAAATATCTAACCTGGCGTGACCAGGCCTCTCTCTCAAAGGAGAAGGGCCCGGTATATCTGTTACTGCTCAATTAGTCTTCTGCTGCTCTCAGATCCGGCGGATCTCACCACCTGTATCCGGCAATTTGTTTCCGGTTTGTGGCGCAGTGTTATTGTTCTGTTGTGTTATTTGGTTTTAGTTTTTATTTAATTTTTGTGTATTAGCTACATTTGATCAATCGCATCGCATTTATGACCAGCCGCGACTGTTGGGGTTCCAACTTCCATGATTGGAATTT
>NC_139635.1:35675732-35695732 GCF_964638095.1 Poromitra crassiceps
TCATCCTCATCAGGTTGCTTGGGCGTCAAAGTGCCTGGGTGCTCTTGTCTCGCTCTTGTGCTTTTTTGCACATTTGTGTTTTGCCGAGGGAAAGGGAACTGCTGTGGCTCTTATTAGAAGCTGTGTGGGAATGCTGGAGCAGTTAGCGGGGCGACAGGGGCGGTCGAGTGATTAGAGCTGCATCCTGTTCAAAAATGTTGTTGAACCCCCCGCCTGCTCACGCTGCACTCTGGAGAAGTGCATCCACAATAGGGATGTCAATTTTCGGTTAATTTCACTTTCGATTAACCGACGCTAATAATCGATTAACCTATCGGTTAATTCATAATTTTTTAATATAATTTTTTTTTTTTTTTTTTTTTTTTTTTTTTGTCTATTTACTCAATGAACTCATGCCCAAACAAGGCGTGTCTATTTAGATGCTGAAATGTTAATGCTTTTTGTGTTAGAATTTCTAACACAAAAAGCATTAACAAGCATTAACAAAAAGCATCAACATTTCAACACAAATTCTTTTTGTGTTAGAATTTGTAACACAAAAAGCATTAACATTTCAGCATCTAAATAGACACGCCTTGTTTGGGCATGAGTTCATTGAGTAAATAGACAAAAAAAAAAAAAAAAAAAAAAAAAAAAAAAATAATAATAATAATAATAATATTAACTGATAGACCGACAGCAATAACCGAACAACGACGTTAGCGACGGTTAATCGATTAACGGTTAACCGTTGACATCCCTAATCCACAATTTAAAAAAACATCACACCCAGGGGCTGAGGTAAGCGGTGCAGGTTTAGTACAAGGATGCGTACCTAAGCAACTACAAGCCTCAATGCTGCATTGAGCTTCGTTAGCAAGTACAAGTCACGCTTCGTTAGCAAGTACAAGTCACGCTGATTCTAATGGTTGACATCAACCACCTTGTTGACATCCGTTCCTCAGTCGGAGAGGTAGCAGGTAGATGTGTTTGAACAGGTTGGCGAGTTTAGCAAGCTAATCGGCTAATTTGCGTGTGTCGCGTTGACGATGACGTTGCGGAAGCTTTAGGTCGCCACTAGTCTCACGTGGTCAGACTCAACATCTTACGTCAGCACGTTTCCAGCGACGGAGGGTCTGAATCACAAGTCAAATTTCCGGGTCCTGCCGAGAGGAATCGTGCGGCGAAATCTGATTGGCTGACAGAAGTCCGGCATGCCGTCCGAGGTTGGTCAATTCATTTGTGTGTCACGCCTCTTTTTTTGTCTTGGGTGGGTGGGTGGGGGGGTGGGGTGGGGGGTTGGGGGGGTTGGGGGGGCGGATGTAGATCCAGATGTCTTCCAGATGTAGATGTAGGCTACTGTATCGTATACGGCTGGCGACTGCGAGACTAGGTCGCCGCTCTCGCTCTCCATTCGCTCTTGACATCGCTCGACCACCGAACCACGCTCTCTCTCTCTGTCGCTCGTGGAGATGGGGGGCAGCAGAGGCTTAGGCCACGAACAGACAGACATCTCATGTCACAAAAGCGGCAGCACCGCTTAAAAACAGTGACAGCATTTTTCAGTGTTGTTGTTTTGTCTGTATTACTATTTCATCCACACACACACACACACACACACACACACACACACAAACGTGACATGAGCTAGCTAACCAGCATGCACCGCTGCGTAGCGTTACGCCAAGTGGGAGAGAAGAGTGATTGCTTAAGCAGGAACCCTGTCTGTATACCACCATGTTCCCCCTCGGCCTCAAAGGGGCCGCGTGTATGTGGCTCAATACTGCAACCTTTTTACAGCATCTATTAAACCAGATTGCTGGAGAAATTGTGGTGAAAAGAGTGCAAACCATTCACATGTTTTCTTTTTTTGTCCATCACTGAAAACTTTCTGGCAATTAATTATAACCTGTCTTACAAACATCTTCCAAACTAAAAAGGCATTTGAACCAAAACATATCATTTTAGGAATACCACCACCTGAACTCACATTAGAAATAGATAGATATCTTTATAGAATACTTAGAATCGTAGCCATGAAGCAGATAACAAGGAATTGGTTAAAACCTACTCCACCCGTCTTTAATAAATGGAAGTCAAATATAAACAACATTCTAGAAATGGAAAAAATAACTTACAGAATCCAAAACTTAGAGGTAGAGTATTTGAAACGATGGAATAAATGGATTAACTATACAGAACACACCTGAAAATGAAGTTTTTCTGTGCCGAGGAGTCACTGAAGAGTTAAGGGGCGTGTGTGTGTGTGAGTGTGTGTGTGTGTGTGTGTGTGTGTGTGTGTGTGTGTTGTGTCTATGTCTGTTTTTTTTTTTTTTTTTTTTGTTTTGTTTTTTTGTTTTTTGTTTTTTTGTTTTTGTTTTCTCTCTCTTTTCTTTGTGTGTGGAAGCATGTGTGTGTATGACTGTGTGTATATGAGTAGGCATGCAAGTTTTTCTTTTTTTTCTCTCTTCTTTTTTTTCTTTTTTATTTAAAGTATTTGTTGCTGTTTTGTTTGTTTTTTTCAATACAATTACCATGGCTGTTGTATATTATTGTCCTTTTTCTTTTCTCGTATAAAAAATATATAAAATATTGTAAGTATGTTACGTAGAAGTATAAACAGTTAATGTAGATCTATGTAAAAAACAAACTGAAATCTTGCAATAAAGTATAAAAAAAAAAAAAAAAAAATACTGCAACCTGCAATTGTGATGTATGTCCCATAATAGTAGTAGTCCACTACAATATCCCATAAATAAGTAAGGCTTTTCTTTATCAAATTGTGTTAAATGCATTGATCAGAACTGGTCTTATTTTAGTCCCTTCGCTTTCTTGTCTTTCCATGTTGTCAGAAACTTGCTGTTTAAACTGCAACTTCACAGTCACACCGAGAAGAGTCCTCTGTTGAACTGATTATATTGAAGGTCACTGGGCTTGCTCCTATTGTTCCAGTATAGCCTCACCAGCCCATTGAGTTATTTCTGAACAGTCCATCAAAGTGCACCTGATAACTGATGTACGATTACCTCCACAGTCACAATCCCAAATCAAAATGAGGTTCAGCTGTGCTGCAGGCATAGACCGTGTAAATGGACGTAGCTGCCGTGATTGGTTTTGGACTCGCGTTTCGAAGCCTCCAGGTTGGCATTTTCACCATCGCCATCTTGGTTATTTGGAGACAGAATTTACGTAAATTTTGACGAGAAGAGCCACAGGGCCGCCTGCTATTGGTCCATGATTGGCGAGCTGCGCTTTCACTGGACAGGCGACCTGTCAATCACGCCGGGGTGTGTGTGTGTGTGTGTGTGTGGGGAAGGGGGGGGTTGGTTATAATTTGCAAAATGAACACCATGCTGTATTGAAGAAGACTTGAAACTATAGCGATTGAGGCCATAAACTCATTAGGAAAGTGTTTACTGTGGCCATAAATCAAGTGTGATCCCATTCACTTCCATGTAACCGGACTTATTTTTGCAGCCAGGTTTAAGTTACTTCCGCCTTGGCTTCACAAATGGAGCTTGGAGCTCGCCCACTGGCAGCAGGGAGCTGTGATAACGATACAGAGCTGTGGCTGTTTCAGCTGTAGGATTCAGTTGTTCCCTCTACTGTGTTTTATGCTTGAGGTTTTCCCACTTTGTTTGTGGGCTAAACCAGAGGACGGCTAGCTTGCGATCGTACATTTACTCTGAAACTCATTTATAAATGGATTAAATGCATATTGATTGGCTCCAGAGATGCAAATCTACTTTGGACCCCAACAGCTAAATCTACTGCAGGAGTGTCTGGCAGGGAAACAGACATGGCTACAGTCCAGCGAGCTGGAGATCAGCGTTGTGAAGGTCTCTGCTGTTGTGGAAAAAACCTTTTGATGATTTTTACATCTTTTCTGAAACAGAACGTTAACATGTCGGTCATAAGTTTAATCGTGTGGCTGATGTATAAAACCCACTCAGAAGAACACAACAAAATGTCAGAAATGCATGGTTGTTAATGGAAAAATAGGACTTAATTCCTCGAGTAGACTTTTGAAGATACATTTTCATCTGACGGCAGCTCTTATGAAAGAGGCCATTCTCAATGCCATATACAGTAGACGTGTGAAACAACATTTCACAATTTTTTCACCACTGCATATTAACTTCCATTTGTGTTCATTTTGCTGGCAAAAACCTTAGGACACGAGTTTTGGTTTTGGTGAATATATTCCTACTTGAACTGAAGGTTTTCATGGTTCATTTAGAAGCAGTGCAAATTCCATGACTCTAGGGCCTTTGGAAACCTTTTCAAAAGCAATTTTAAAATATGCGTGGTAAGTTTTCATCTGACAGCAGCAGCCTGTGAAAGAGCCCATTCTGCCGGTCATTTAGAATTAGGGAGATTTTCTTATGCAGTGTAAATATAATTTCTTATTTTTCTTTCATTTCTGCATATTTCAGACATTTCTTTGCGGGCATGTCTTAAAAGCGGAGAGCTCGCTCTCCCTCTAAAGTCATTCCCAACTCTCTGCACTACAGGCTAGCTCCTGATGAAGCGTTTGATTATTTGACAGGGTTCACTTGTATCCGTCAATATGTAGGATGGATCTGTATTTTAATGAAGCTGCGAGGGAACTTGAATGATCTTGCAGTCAGAAAAATCGACCTCTGGATTTAAATAAAATCGTTATTCTGCCATATTACACTGACGTGGGATTTTCTGATTATCTATCCCAGTTAATCACATTCAAAAAGTCTAATACGGCTCAGTTTTCTCCTCCCACGCATGAAATCCTTCCCTCTAAGTGTGTTTCCCTCTCTCTCTCTCTCTCTCTCTCTCTCCCTCTCTCTCCTCTGCAGAAGGATTTCCAACTCGTGGTTGAGTACCGGCTGGTTTACCATGACCATTGCCCTGGAGCTGTGTGATAGGATCAATGTCTATGGCATGGTTGCCCCTGACTTCTGCAGGTGAGACACCTGGACCTGAATATAAAACGCCCGTCATCATCTCCTCACTATCACAAGGAGGTACCAAGGAGAGGAGCCTTCCATAGGTGGCTTCCAATGGGTTCGAATACACATTTATAGGAGCAGCACAATTATCTGATATGAGAGAGTAGTAGCTGTATATTCCCTGCCTACCAACACGAGGGTCGCAGGTTCGAGCACCCGTGTTACCTCCGGCTTGGTCGGGCGTCCACTACATACATGCGCATTAAGGCCATGTCTGCGGATGGGAAGTCGGATTAAGGGTATGCGTCCTGGTCGCTGGACTAGCGCCTCCTCTGGTCGGTCGGGGCGCCTGTTCGGGGGGGAGGGGAACTGGGGGAAACGACGTGATCCTCCCACGCGCTACGTCCTGTCGGTGAAACCCCTCGCTGTTAGGTGAAAAGAAGCGGCTGGCGACTGCACATGTATTGGAGGAAGCATGTGCTAGTCTATAGGGCTAGTCTACAACTCTCCGCAGATCGGCAGAGGGGGCGGAGCAACGACCGGGGCAGCAGGGGGAATTGGCCAAGTACAATTGGTGAGAAAACAAGCGGAGAATCAGAAAAAACTTGATAAAAAAAGAAATTGTCTGAATATTAGTGAAAATGTTAAGAGTGTGTGTCAGTGAAGGAACACACTGACTTTCCAGATGTTGAGATTTCACACTGATTGTTTTTGTGTATCAGGGATGAGAGGAGGAAAAGGTAGAGAGCTCTCACTCTGTCTCTATTTCCAGGTACCACAAACATCATCGCAAGCTGCAACAGACCTCTGTTCCCAATTGGCATGAATGTAAAACGTGTGCGATATTGTATCATCTGTTGGAACTAGGGGTGTCACGATACACTCAGTTCACGATACGATACGATACACGATATTGGGTTCACGATAACGATACGATACGATATTTTAACAATATTTTTTTGCGATCGATTTGTAAGTGGAGGGGGCATCCTCCACGCTAATTTGAGTAATTTCACCATTTTCATCCTCCGTGTCTGTAACGTCCCTCGTCTGTTCAAACAAAGCAATGAAAAGGAGAGCGAGCATGCAATCAGATGCAGATCAGTGCCACCATGTTCCGCTTCTTTTTCTCGCGATATGAGATTTCATCTCAACGATACATATTGTCACGTTTTGATATCGCGATATATTGTGGGACGATATATTGTGACATCCCTAGTTGGAACATAAGGTTTATTTTGAGCACATTACAAAATGTATTGCTAACATCCAGAACAGAAATCTACATTTCTGTGATATTACGTTTTAGGAGAAAAACAACTGTCTCACGTCTGTACCCTAGGTCAGTCGCTATGGTAACGACTATGTTTGTGCTGTTTCTACGGGACACAAAATTGAGGAGAGTGCAAATCGGAGGATAAATGCCCACTTTAGATGTCCAGATTTTTTTTACCATTGAGTGATTACTCACATGGCGGTGAATGCGGGTGAAGGCCCAAGTCCCATCTTTCCGCAACAGACTCATCATATGGGTCTTTGTCCCGGCACCTTGTCCTGGTGGGGGATAACACTTGATTTGAATACTCTGATGATATTCATCTATCAGGAGGTGAAAGAACAACAGTATTTGCTGCATCTCCACAGACTATAGCTGTGGAGATGCAGCAAATACTGTTGTTCTTTCACCGGCCCACGTATCCCAGAATGCACCAGCCAGTAGTGATAGAGGATGTTACAGTGGAGCTGTTTTAATTTTGGCTGTATGGCCGTTGAGAGTTAATATAAGTTTAGATACATTTTGAGATAGTCAAAGTTAGATTACCCTTGTGTGCTCAGTTAATCAAAAATAATGGCTATTTAGTCAATTTAGAAATCAGATTTTCGTTTTCAGAGATCTGAAGAACCAGGACCCCTCAGTCACCTCAGCTGACAGAAGCCGGGCTCTGAGCAGCACGCCGGCTGGGGAACGTGACGTTGTCATATCGGGGAGAAAACGACCAAATTAATTGATTTGGGCAGTTCTGTGGCGATTAGCTAATGTCTCTGTTTTCACAGATGAAATCTAAAGCCTTGTCCCCAGGGACAAGCCTTTGTGGACCGGGTCCTTCATCGACTGCAGCACCTGGATTGAGACACAGTTTATGTAACCCTAACCCTATTTCGAACATTAACCCCAATTTGAAGATGAACCCTAGCCCAGACATTGACGATACCACAATGAGGATTTATTTTTTCTGAATCTCCACCCCATTTTCTCCCCCAATTGTACTTGGCCAATTCACCCTGCTGCCCCACCCCCTCTGCCGATCCTGGGAGAGCCGTAGACACACACATGCTTCCTCCGATACATGTGCAGTTGCCAGCCACTTCTTTTCACCTGACAGTGGGTAGCTTCCCCGGCAGGACGTAGCACGTGGGAGGATCACGCTATTCCCCCCAGTTCCCTTCCGCCCCGAACCGACCCGACCAGAGGAGGTGCTAGTGCAGCGACCAGGACAAATACCATCACTCGGGCTTCCCACCCGCAGACACAGCCAATCATGCCTGTACATGTATGGACGCCCGACCAAGCCGGAGGTAACACGGGGGCGCGAACCTGCGACGCTCGTGTTGGTACCGCCACACTACCCGGACACCCTACACAATGAGGACGTAGCGCAGGATACATACCCTTAGGCCTTGGCCACACTGATCCGTCAGAAAATGGACAGAACGGATAGATGGATAGATTTATGTCCGTTGCATGTACAAGTAACCTACTTGTACAGCAGGTGGCGGTAAGCACCTTGAAGGTGTCAGCGACCCGCCTATAAACCGAGAGAAGAAGAAAGCTGGCGTCAGCTAGCTGTTAGCTCTGTGCGCTACGTTACTTATGTGGCAATAAAATGCCACTGAATGACCAGATTAGATGGTGAAATCAGACGGTGACACTGACTATCACGTTGTACAACAGCGGGATGGTGTACACAGCATTAATTATAGCCTCCTTCACCGCCTCGGCCGCCATCTTCTTTGAAAAGTTGAAACAAATCTCGGAACGCCTCCTCTCGAGACCTCGACTCTGATTGGCTAAACGGACAGTGACCATCCGACCATCCGATACGTCCATCCAGAAAAAGTTCATCCCTCTTCAACTTTCTGTCCATCAAAACGTATGCAAATTTTCTGGATACGTACGCTTCTGAGTGCTCCACGGACAGTCGGACAGCTGTCATTGAAAATGAATGGAAGTGAACAGAGAAATGAACGCACACGGACAGACACCACGGATCAGCGTGGCCAAGGCCTTAACCTGGCTTCCCACCCACAGGCGCGACCAAGTGTGCCCGTCTGGATGCCCGACCGAGCCGGAGGTAACACGGGGGATCGAACCTGTGACCCTTGTGTTTGTAGGCAGGGAATTGGTTGGAGGCTGATGATATTTTATTACGCTAAAAAATGCAGCCATAATCATAGCATCTGTTGTTGTTGTTATTAGTGAGAGACTTTGCCGTTGGGTCACCAGAGTGAAAACAGAGGACAGGCCGCTGTTGGTGACAAAGAATTGATCTCACAAAGAAAAGGGACTGAGGTCTATTCGACGCTCACCAGCGTCCGTAGATCTCGTTCCCCTCCCCTAGCTCTGAAGTCACCACTTAGCCACGCCCATCCTGCAGTCCCCTTGGCAGTGATAAAATGCAGCCTGTTCTAATTAGAAAGGCACTGAATATGGCAGACAAAGCAGGTACCCGCTCAGAGTCCGCCTCGCCTCCCCCACCACCTTTCTGCAGGAATGCTGAGAGATACTGTACCAAGACAGTTCTGACTCCTCCTCAGTTTTGGCTTCTGGCGTCTATCTCAGTTCAGCCTCATTAACAGAGTTTTACCGTTTGAATTACAGCGCACGTCTCATCCATCTCAGCCAACATTTTAATTGGGTAATTTTATTGGATGAAGCACAAATCTTCTTAGATTTCTCCATAAAGTGAACAAACTGAAAAACTGTTCATTATATCTTTATATCCCTGGCTCTAATTGATAAGAGATATTTTTTTTTATTTATGGTTTTGGCACAAATTCCATCGCGGTGATAATAAAGAGCTAATCTCAGTTCATTTCTCGGAGCAATCATTTGCTTAAGGTGTTACTTAGCAATCCTTATTTCTCCTAACGAGCCAAGTTTGCAGATATTATTGGACATGATATGACTGAGAGGTTAACCTCTCCCGCTCATAATAATACATAGGCTATATATGTAACATTAGCTTCCCTGTTGTTGCAACTTCACCCCCTTTCTCTTTAAGAACAAGGCCTAACATCTAGTTCAAACAAAGCCAATTCTGCTCTACCAAATCAATTACAAATGTTTATTTTAATGCATAAAATGTGTTCATTTCTTGGTCATTTATTCGGAAGTGTAGACATGGCTTTTGTTGTCTTATTTTGTTTGAACCAGTATGCAGAGGGCTGCACCCGGATAGCATCAAGAAGAGTTTGGAGTTGTGTATTTGTTGTTCCCCTTGAAGGATGTAGTCCACTTCTGGACCCGCTGAAATGTCATGACAAATGTCATAAAGTCACAATGACATGACTCTGCAGAGGATACACCCAGCCCAGGGCAGCGCCTACTATTATGGCGTAGCCATACCTGCCCCATGCTGCCTCTAATTGTCTTAGCGCCTGATAGCCTTACCCTAATCCTAACCAATCATCACTCCTGATACGGGGGACGAGCGGGTGGTGTTAAACAAGCGCACCTTACGAGAAGTAGTAGAAGCAGTTGCCGGCCGAGCTGAGGCCGTGATGTGAAAATGTTAAGAGAAAGAAGAAACCTTCCTATTTTCAATCCAATGTGAGTATCGATATTCACTCCGACGGCCGGCATACTACAGTATGTGCCCAGGTTCCCTCGCTGTCTAATTGGTATTTTCAAATGCTCAGCTCTCCAACATGATAGCTGATGATGCGTGTTGAGCCTTCTGGCATTCTTGATGAGTTGAGTCCCCCCCCCCCCCCCCGCCCCCCGATATGTGAAGCATTTTGGGTGCCTTGAAAAAGCGCTATATATAGATTAATATAGCAATAATATAATAGTAATTATTGTTGAGCTGCATTGTTCCCACAAGAAAATAATGAAAATCCAATCTGTATGATGTACGTGATATCGATTTTTTTTTTAATAAACAGGGAGTAGGCTACCTTGTAATATTTAGACAGGGTTCATTTAAAAATATTGACTTAAGCTACTGTAAGGGGGAAAATGAGGAGAAAATTGCTAATTTCACATAATGTGATCACTGGAAAACAATCTCCAGTGATGTAAAATGGCTTTAACAATTACTTTCCTGGCTTTTTCTTATTCTGCATGTATATAGGCTATTGGCAATTTCATGAGCTGTGTTCAAGTAGAAATAGGCTGTTTTCCAACTGTTTTTCTTTATTTTGGTTAAATCATTCATTACATTTGGCTTTCTGAGACCTGTAGATGTCATGGAACAAACAAACGAATGGAAACCAGCATGAAAGAAGCATGCAACTGAAATGGCCATCTGCTATTGGCTGATCTTAGGTGCCAGGTGATGTCAGAACTGTTGTACTCTATTCACCTTATGTAGCCCCGCCCACTCGACCCATTGTGCCACGTCTTCCTGTTCAAAACGCCAGCTTTTTTACCTGCTCAAACTAGTCTGACTCACCTGGTCAAACCTAGTTTGACTCACATATGAGTCAGACTAGGTTTATGAGTCACAGGAAGTGTAAACACAATCAGAACTTCCGATTGTGTTTTACACTTCCTGTTAAGTCTCTCAAGCAAGACTGTCTCTTCTACATAAGGTGGATAGAAGGTGACATCACCTGGTACAAAAGATCAGCCAATAGCAGATGGCCATTCCAGGGGCATGTTTTTGTTTTATTATGCTAGCACATGCTTCCTCTGATACATGTGCAGTTGCCAGCCGCTTCTTTTCACATGACAGCAAGGAGTTTTACCGGCAGGACGTAGCGTGTGGGAGGATCACGCTATTGTCCCCAGTTCCCCTCCCTCCCGACCGACCAGACGAGGCGCTAGTGCAGCGAGTGCCCAGGGCACATACCCTCAATCCGGCTTCCCACCCACAGACACGGCCAATTGTGCCTGTATGCACGCCCGACCAAGCTGGAGGTAGTCTCACGTGATCAAACCCAACGTTTTACGCTTCCAGCGATGGAGGGCTGACAGGAATCATATGGCGGAATCTGACTCGCTGGGCTGTTACGGAAGTCCCGCATGCCGTCCGTGGTAACCACTTTTCAAGAGTTGTGTTCCAGACGCAGCTGTATCGTATCTACGGACTGGCTACTGCGAGACTAAGCCGGAGGTAACACGGGGGCTCGAACCTGCGACCCTCGTGGTGGCTAGGCAGGGGATCTACCGCTGCACTACCCAGACGCCCTAGTACCATGCTTTTTACCCTTACATGTCAGGCTTTACACAGATGAGAATGGGGGTTTAGTTATACTCTTTCATGTTTTAAAGATGTCAAAATGTCTCTCTCGTCTCCCTCCCCCTCCCCCTCCCCCTCCAGGGAGCCCCAGCACCACTCGGTTCCGTACCACTACTACGAGCCTCACGGGCCAGACGAGTGCGCCATGTACATCTCCCACGAGCGCGGCCGGCGCGGCAGCCATCACCGCTTCATCACCGAGAAGCGCGTCTTCGCCGACTGGGCACGGACGTTCGACATCCACTTCTACCAGCCCGACTGGAGCCCCCCGCCCCTCCCGGACAACCGCACGCTGGAGGCTGCGGCGACCTCCGCGGCGCCTCTGGTGCCCCAGAAGACGTGACTGTTGTGGAAAGTGGGGACTCATTTTTCTCAAAGGGACTGAGGATTGGATATGGAAGGACCGCCTGGTTAGCGGACTTCCGGCAGATATGGGATATGGAGACATATGAAGTATATAAGAAACATAGTGGACACAGGTGGACAGAGATGGTGTTCCCGCTGGACGTTGCTATGAACCTTTCGCCAACTCAAGAGTTCCTGCCTCCATCTGTACTCCATCCGGCTTGGAAAGCTTGTTAATGTGAGGTTAGACTAGGAGACAACACCTTCACACACTCCACTGTCCATGCATGCAATATTTTACTGTGGATCTTCTTGTTTTTGTGTGCGCATGCGTGTGTGTGTGTGTGTGTCCATGTGTGTTTTCCAGCGGGATCTCAGAGTGTACAAACACAAAGCCGCTGTTTGACTATGAAGGACTCACTGCTGCTGGTTCTCCCGACTCTACAACCTTCCTATCCCCTATGGCCCTAATCTCACGCTACAGTGCAAACAACCGGACACACGTCACGTCACGTCACTGTACGTGACGTGTAGAAGCGGCTGCACCGCTTAAAAATGACCACTAGGACGCCCCTCATCTGACAATGGAGATATACTGTAATTTGTTGCAGTACATCCTGAACACTGATACTGCAATTTGAATCACACGTGGTGTTGTTTCACTCCATCTATTTGAGAATGTATGATTTGTCCCCACATTGGTTTGTGGGTTTCAAGGATTGGGGAGGTCAAATGGGACGAGCTTCATTTCTCCGACCTTCATAGATATAAAGCTAAACTCACACGAGGGTCCCACGCGAGTCAAACGTTGCACCGCCCCCTCCTGGCTGAACGTTGCTTCGTCTGCACCGCGTGGCACACTCCTCTGTATCATCAGGCCGTGTCACCAGGCGGCCTGTCGGCCCGTTAATAGGCCGATTTATCCAGCTCCGTGCGGGACAGCCATGTGTAAATGCATAGCCACGTCACACAAGACAAGCGGGAGATTAAGATCGAGAGCGGGGACGCGCCACCGCCATCCATCCTGCTACATTCATCTGTCGCCGCGTCCGTGATCCTGAATGCCTCGCAGGAGAATGCCACCATTTGGAAGAATACTGTCCCCCCCCACCCCACCCTAAGATTAATGTGATCTGTGCACTCTCCCCTCCCCTCTCTGGTTCTCTAAGTCATTTGATAAGTTTCATGTAGGCTCTCCTGCTAGGGGTGGGACGATATGAAAATTTCACATCATGATTATCCTCCAAAATAATCGTGATCAATGATATAATAGCGATAATCGTCAAAATATGCTTAAAACTCTTAATATGACACAAAAACATATGGGAATCACTTCATCTTACGTTTTGTTAGGAAATGAATATAGATACCTTCCTGCAGGTTCTGCAGGTGAGAATCTCGTCTTTCTGTCGTTCCTTATTTTTGAACGCAGAATATTTCCACACATCTGATTAGCTGGAGGATATAGCCGGAAGTGCTCGGCTCGGGGTCCACAACGGGGTCTAACCCTAACCCTGATTTATATTTTTAATGTCGTGTCATGTTTTATAACATCAGTAGCGTAGCGTTAGCTTGTTAGCTAATCTAAAGCTGTCGGCCATTTTGCCCACGTTAATCCCACCACGTGCCCGACGTACAGCCAATCACAATGCGTGCCCGAGCCGATCTTGTAGCCGAGCCGAAATCGCACCGACACCGGCTCCAGCCATGTTGACGATGATTGACTGGAAAGACGCACCTTGTGGCAAATGGCAATTCAAAAATAAAACAAGGAATCAATAGGACAGTGAGCTAGTGAGCTAAATTAGCCTTTTCAAGTCACTCGGGACTCGGGGACGATATTCATTCTCATGTGACGATATTCACGAATAATGGCAATCTATCTTGCGTGGCTATTCATGCTACAGTCGATAATATCTTATATTGTCCCACCCCTACTCTCCTCCCCCTTCTCTCTTTCTCCGAGACCTTCTTCCCTCCCCTCTCTCCGTCTCAGCGAATAAGAATCGGGTGTCAGTCAGGAGAGAGGGGACGAGACGCGCCGTTATCTTAATGACACATCCTGGGAGCGGAGTCCCTATTGATTTCACCTTGGTCTCTGTAATGTGAATAACGAGAGGCCAGATGCTCCGGGTCAGAGACATAGGTGCTCCACAAAGGGAACCCACGTTCCCCCCTGGCCCGCGCTCGTCCATCACCCACAGCTGTGGACACCGTGGTCACGTGGAGGAGGAGTGTGAACACTTGAGCCTTTGTGACGGGGACTGGTGTTTTGGCTAACAAGTGGGCCACGGTCATTTTTCAGTTCAAATCCGAAAATAGTTGAAGAAGGTTGTGCTCGTTTGAATATTCGTACTCCTACAAGCAACATTCAGAGAAAACCGCCCTGAAAGTTGGTGAACAAGCTTGGTCTGCCGTGAACAAGTTTGTTTGTTAACAAATGATTAGTATTTAGTGATGGTAAAACTACAACCTCTAAACTTACGGCATGGGACAGGGAAAAAAAAAACTGAAAACATTTGATCTCGATTTGTGTGACTTCACGGTTGCCTGTTACTCCTTTCAGCAGACCCCGTCACGTTGGAGGTCCCTGTTTAAGTGAAGCCTGTACAGGGTCACACTATGTTCAGCAGACCCCGTCACGTTGGAGGTTCCTGCCTAAGTGAAGCCTGTAGTACAGGGTCACACTATGTTGTTGAGCTCATTTGTGTTGCTTCTCTTTTTGCACATTGTGGAGAAAAATAAGTCATTCCACTCAATAAAAGACCTTTTGCCAAAGGGAGTCCGGCATTCAGCATCTATGTCTACATCGCTGAGTAGCAGAAAGTGTGTGTGTGTGTGTGTGTGTGTGTGTGTGTGTGTGTGGGGTGATGACAGAAACACTGCCTGTGTGTTTGGAAGATGAGAGATGTGGAGATGGGGGGCCGGTGACTCCCCCCTCACCCTCCTCTGACAGCAGCAGCTCCTGCCATTTGATTTCCAATGTCTCTCTTCCCGTCTGCCTCATACTGAAATAATAATGAAAGACTGGCAGGGCTACAAGGAAGGACTCCTCTCTCTTCCTGTCTGTCTGCATGTCCCTCTTCCCGTGTCTGCTGTCCCTCTCCTGTCTGCATGTCTCTCTTCCTGGCTGTATGATGTCCCTCCTGTCTGTCTGCATGTCTCTCTTCCTGGCTGTATGATGTCCCTCCTGTCTGTCTGCATGTCTCTCTTCCTGTCTGTCTGCTGTCCCTCTCCTCTCTGTCTGCATGTCTCTTCCTGTCTGTCTGCATGTCTCTCTTCATGTCTCTCTTCCTGTCTGTCTGCATGTCTCTCTTCCTGTCTGTCTGCATGTCTCTCTTCCTGTCTGTATGATGTCCCTCCTGTCTGTCTGCATGTCTCTCTTCCTGTCTGTCTGCATGTCTCTCTTCCTGTCTGTATGATGTCCCTCCTGTCTGTCTGCATGTCTCTCTTCCTGTCTGTCTGCATGTCTCTCTTCCTGTCTGTATGATGTCCCTCCTGTCTGTCTGCATGTCTCTCTTCCTGTCTGTATGATGTCCCTCCTGTCTGTCTGCATGTCTCTCTTCCTGTCTGTATGATGTCCCTCCTGTCTGTCTGCATGTCTCTCTTCCTGGCTGTATGATGTCCCTCCTGTCTGTCTGCATGTCTCTCTTCCTGGCTGTATGATGTCCCTCCTGTCTGTCTGCATGTCTCTCTTCCTGTCTGTCTGCGGGGGCCAGCAGGTCTGCCTCATACTGAAATAATCCTGAAAGACAGGCAGGGCTACAGGGGCTCCTCATCACCCCCAGAGCTAAAGATAAAGGCGTCGTCGTCGTCAACGCTGCTGCTGACTGAGAGCGGGAGCGGCCCTCATATGTCCAGGTAGCAGCGTCACATCTGGAGCGGAGGCACATCAATCAATGCAATAATATGGGCTGATGGCGGGATATTAAAGTGTCCTATAGGGGGACTGCAAGATCACAAGACATCAATCACCAAACGCTTTGAGCTTTTACCAGATCCATAAAAAGCACTGAATATGCATTAAATATTATTGATGACTCATTATACAGTATAATATCACAACATGGGAATAGGGCGGGGCAATAATTCAATACTATTGATTAGCGCCTTTCAGTAGATCGATATTGGGATCAATCAATGATACCAGTCATCATGATACCCAACATCAGTTGTCTAAAAATAATGATTAAAAACGAAATCCTAAATCAAATCTCACAAAATAAGAGATTTGACCATTCGATATTTTATTATACTTTAAATATTATCATGTAGTTCAATGCAAAGAACATCATTTCCATTCTTTAACATGGGGTTTTGCATATCTTAGCAGATACAAGGCTAAAAATACTAACATAAAAGTAATTGTGATATTTTGAATTAAGGGCTGCTCAATCTTTGCTTTCTTTCTATAGACATGGTTCTCACTTCTCAATGTCTGTGTAGTCTGCTGTTAAATAAATTAATAAAGTCAAAAGATATGCCTGCTTTAATTAGTGCAGTTTTATACTTGCTGCTGGGCTCGCTGCTAAGTGTCAGAAGTTTTTCCCGTTACGCCTTTTATTTGTTTTCACATTGAAAGTGAAAAGTGAAACTTATTAAAATGAGAGTGAAAATGTAACTGCAGAAATTGCCATTATAATTATGAAGGGATGATTGACATAACAAAGGCTCGCTGACAAGCAAACAGTAAGAGTCCTGAGTTTCCATGGAAATTGGACAACCTGTCAGGCAGTCATTGTCCCCAAAGTGTGTGTGTGTGTGTGTGTGTGTGGGGAGGGAAAGGGGGGGGTGTAAACCATTCAATGTAGGCTGACTGCTACATGGGGCTATATTATTCCCACTGTGTGTCTGACTGTGCTACAGCTGCAACAATGAATCGATTAGTAGTCAGAATTGTTCAATTAATTGATAATGGGTTTGAGTACTGTAGAAAAACTCATGTTGGGCTTTGGGAAACACTGATCGCCATTTCTCACCATTTTGTGACATTTCATAGTCCAAACAACTAATAATCGATTAATTAAGAAAATGATCGACAGATTAATCGACAATGAAAATAATGATTTGCTGCCCTAGTCGGTGTGCTCGTGAACACCGTCACGAGTCTGTGATAAACAAAAAGACGTGATATTCACTAATTGTTCTTGGCCCCCTGCTGTTCCGGGCGTTGCTCCACCCCCTCTGGGGATAGTTGTAGACTAGCGCATGCTTCCTCCGATACCTGTGCAGTCATCACCGGCCGCTTCTTTTCACCTGACAGCGAGGAGTTTCACCGGCAGGACGTAGTGCGTGGGAGTATCACGCTATTCGCCCCCAGTTCCCCTCCCACCCGAACAGGCCGACCAGAGGAGGCGCTAGTGGAGCGACCAATGGCCCATTTCCACCGCTGGTATCAACGCGGCCCCGCACAGCTCGTCTCGCTTTTTTGTCTCATTCCACCGATCAAAAACGTGGACAGCCCGGGTTGAGTCGTGCTGCTTTTGGTCCCTGCTCTGTTGAGGTTCTAGGGCTGTGGACCCGGTACCATACGGTGACGTGAAAACACTGCAGACGACTGATTGGTCAGGCAGAATCGTGTTTACTGTAGGCATCTACTGTCAATGCTGGATACCAGTTTAGTGGGGCTTACCTTCTCTTCTGTTATTTCCAGAAGTTATTTCTTTTGTGTTGCTGCCTTCGGCTCTGGTGAAATAAAATTGATTTCCTTGCTCAGCTTTAACATGCGGTGGTTTTCAATTGTTTTGAGAGAAAAAAGTCCGCTCCTCGGGAAGCCCTTTGTAGTTGGCTCCGCTAGGCCGCAGGCGAAGCCGCGGTCTTGCCTGTTGAGTTGCTGCTGGGGTTCTCCCCGTAGCGCCTCTCCCGTCCCCGCGCAGTGCATGCATGTGAGTTTGAGTAACAACAAAGTGATATCCATTCTCCTAGCCGATTGTCACATTTGCCCATGTACACTGTAGGTAATTTAGAGGCACCAGTATTTCATAATCAGTTTAAAAGTTCCGTGTATGGATTTAATTTTAACGTTATACTTATAGCCTACTTCGGCTATGGGCGGAGGGCAGATATGCGGTCGCTATGACGACCAGGTGTGGGTGGAGGCAAGTAAACTTGCTATGGAAACAGAGTCTATATCAAGTAGAGCCGAGTAATACCAGATCGAGTAGAGCTGTACTGTGCTGTTATATGTGGTGGAAATGAGACACAAGACACATACCCTTAATCTAGCTTCCCACCCACAGACACAGCCAACTGCGCCTGTACGGACGCCCGACCAAGCCGGAGGCAAAACACGGGGGCTCGAACCTGCGACCCTCGTATTGGTAGGCAGGGAATCTAACGTTGCACTAACCAGACGACGCCCCCCTCCCTGACTCCTAAGTCCTCCTAAGTCTGCAATCTCTCTTGTCTGCTTTGAGCCAGCTGCTCTAATATTGCCTTGTCGCTGGTTTCTCCTCACCCAGTCAGCTGTGAGAGGAGACAGTGATCTGTATTAGCATAGGGAAACCATAGTGACAGAGGAGACAGGAGCGCGCGTCACAACACGGAGACGCCCGTGTCAATCCAATTCGCTCCGTGTGCGCTGGAGTAGGAACGAGAGGCGGCGAGGAGATGATGGAGTCAATTTGAAGTGGGCTTTCTGAACAAACAAATCCATCTCAGAGAGGGCGCGCTCAGGGCGGCGTTCATTTTTGACTGTCTGCCAGGTATTGTATGGTACTGTATATACAGTAAGGGGCTTGGGCCCAGTGGCTGCTCTGCCTTTGACAGAGCAGACGGTTACAGACAGAACAGCGCATTAAAATTCTCAAGAGGACGGTTTGAAACGTGTCCAAAAAGAAAAGAAAATGCGGCGCAGGTGTTTTAGTCAAGTCGAGCACCGCCGCCCGATGTCTTTGTGGTACAAAACGAGCTCCGGATATCAGCTCCGCCAGGCCTACCTTCAAACATTTGCACGACTAAAAGCAGCACTGGTATCTTCAAACTAGTATTACAGAGTAATTATTGAAGCTCAATAACTCTTCTAAAAGAGATCAAAAACCAGGCAGTTGAAGACACAAAATACATTCCTTGGAGCCAATCTTTCATCTTTAATCAGGGCATCAAAATCCTACCAATTAAAATGTGGCAAAAAAAAGGAAAAAGAGAAAAGTCATGCATTTTCTCCCTCCGCCAAAAGAGCGCGGGAGGGATCGGATTACAGGAAATGAAAAACAGGGAGAAGAGGAAGCCGAAATAGTTGCGCATAAATAATATATAAGAGAGGAGGGCGTGCGGCGGGGCTGACGCAGCAGCTAGCTGCCCTCCCGTACATTACATACGGCCATCCATTTCCCACGTTCAGCCCAGCCGCGAGGGAGAGTGGCAGCGGGCACCCGGTGGGCGGGAGCTCGCGCCAAGGAGCAAAGATGAACGAGCGCGGGTTCAATCCCCGTGCTTTGACCATCAGTCACTCCCCCTACAATGAGGCTAATGCAGAATGGGTACACGCGGAGAGAAGGGGGGGGGGGGGGGGGAGAGAAAAAACACATCGAGCGAATGAGATTCATTTGGGACGGCTAGCGGCTTAGCAGGTTATCACTCACTTATCGCCGCTATAGCCCGGGACACGGAGAGAACTGTCCATCACCCGCAATACAATCAGTGGAGTACATGGCTGGCAAGCTAATGGATGTTTCCACAGGGAGGGCCATTTGGTGAATGGGAAACCGGAGGGGTCCATCATAGGAGATGGGATTACGTGCGATTGTTATCCTTCAAAAAGCGCGATACGGCGGTCAGCGAGTGTAATGGATATGGACAAGGCAGACATTAACCGCTAATCTCTCCGCAGCCAATCAGCCGGCCCCTCTCTTGCCACATGTCCCTTTTTTCGACCGAGCAGACGTTCCGAGTGGCACTTGAATGAAAAGGCCAGCGCTGAAATATGCAGGGCAGCGCGCTCTCCAAATAAATTAACTTCTTATCTGCACACTCCATTCAGTGCTGTTTTTCAGGACGAATCCACGCAATTATGGAACGGTCTGGCAAAACAGAACTTTCCACAGAATCAAATAAATGCAGTATGCCTACGTCGACGACAAAAGAACACATCAAACTGTTACCATGTCGTCTGTGCTGATAATGGTGTTGCGTCCTTTGCATTATGTGCTGGTCTGCTATGCGACCTTCAAGTACTTCTTCTGTGTTAGCGGCTGTTCACACACAGGACGTGTGTATTTCAGATCAGATCAGAACGCTTTGGAAACCATGTAGAGAGCACGGGCCACAGCCAGGGAGTGTTTTG
>NC_139635.1:35700732-35753232 GCF_964638095.1 Poromitra crassiceps
CTATGAAGTGGGCTAAATTGTAAGTCAAAGAAAGCCACATGTGAGATGTCACAAGCACTTTTATGAAATAAAATACAAAGGCAGGGTTTCCTTCCCTGACTATTTGTGCTTTCACAAAATATTAACTTTTTTTATATAAATAATTATCAGTAATGTGGATATAATGACTAAGTGGGTAAAGGCAAATAATAGAACAGCTAGAACAGTCTGGTAAGTTGAGAAAATGACATCACTTTACTGTAATGCAGCCTTTAAAACCAGGAAAAGACAACACTTATAATATCGATATAATATCAATATATTGCCCAGCCCTACTGCAAATTACCTGGATGTTTAAAAAATGGGAAATAATATTCCAACTTCAACAGTGTGTGTGTGTGTGTGTGTGTGTGTGTGTGTGTGTGTGTGTGTGTGTGTTAGTGTATTTCATAAAGAACTTGATACATTGTGCGAGTGAGCTCGTTTTAAACTAACGCACAATACCTGATTCTATACATGAGAAACTGTAGAAAACGGCCATACATGATCTCTATGAAAAGTGTAAAATAATTACTTTGGCTGGTGAAGGTTGTTCTTGGCAGGTGATCTTTTTGTAGTTTACCATCCCTTGGCAGGGGAGCCAAAAAGTTAATTTCAGACTGTGCGTGTGTGCATGTGCGTGTGTGTGTGTGTGTGTATGTGTGCATGCGCGTGTGTGTGTGCGCACACAGTGCAGTTCACCGTGTCTCAAAGCTGTCTTTTCAATCCAAACTCCAGGTTAGGAGAGGATGCTGCCAATTCGGATGCAGAAAGAGCGAGGCCAGCGCTAAAATTGGATTACGTCTGACTCTAAATTTATTTAACAGTTCAATCAAGTCAAATCAATAGAGCAGCACTGCCCTCCAGAATGCTAAAGCAGACATGGCCAGGCGTTTGCCAAGCATGGAGCGCAGGCTGCTGTGCCAAAGTCACACCCTCTTCCGGGTTATGGCATGGGGGGGGCTAAGGGATTTCATTCCCCATTCATTTTTCCATAGACGTGATAAAAATACTTTGTCAAACCAAGCGATTCAGCTATATTTAGAATCAGGGGTTTCAGCTATATTTAGAATCAGGGGATTCAGCTATATTTAGAATCAGGGGATTCAGCTATATTTAGAATCAGGGGTTTCAGCTATATTTAGAATCAGGGGATTCAGCTATATTTAGAATCAGGGGATTCAGCTATATTTAGAATCAGGGGATTCAGCTATATTTAGTATCAGGGGATTCAGCTATATTTAGAATCAGGGGTTTCAGCTATATTTAGAATCAGGGGATTCAGCTATATTTAGAATCAGGGGATTCAGCTATATTTAGAATCAGGGGATTCAGCTATATTTAGTATCAGGGGATTCAGCTATATTTAGAATCAGGGGATTCAGCTTTATTTAGAATCAGGGGAGATTCAGCTATATTTAGAATCAGGGGAGACCATAGAACATTTCACTCAGACCAAAAGAACAACAAAATTAGACCGCCCCTTTTTACACCCATATGTTTTCCAGATACTGTGTCCCCCCCCCCCCCCAGTTCTAACTTCCTACTGGACTAAACATCTGATATGATCTGTGTCACATACAGTGAGAGGGATGGGGGGTCAGAATGTGGACAGGGACAGTGTGGCTTTAGTGATGCTGTGGCTCCCGGAGGACAGGACAGGAGCAACAGAGACCGGGACAGAGGGACAGACGCCTGGGGGCGGAGCCAGAGGCCGGCAGTAGTGCTGATGAGAGACAAGTGGTAGCGCATGGCCGGCGGCGATGTTGACCTGTGCGACACCGGTAGGTAGAGGTGTGCATGTGTGAGTGTGTGTGCACGAGAGTGTGTTTGTGTGTGCACGTGTGAGTGTGTGTGCACGTGTGTGTGTTTGTGTGTGCACGAGAGTGTGTTTGTGTGTGCACGTGTGTGTGTTTGTGTGTGCACGAGAGAGTGTTTGTGTGTGCATGTGTGAGTGTGAGTGCACGAGAGTGTTTGTGTGTGCACTTGTGAGTGTGTTTGTGTGTGCACGAGAGAGTGTTTGTGTGTGCATGTGTGAGTGTGTGTGCAGTGCACGTGTGAGTGTTTGTGTGTGCAGCGCACGTGTGTGTGGATGCACAAGCGTGAAGCCCCTGGGTAAGGAAGAGCAGGGGGAGATGGATCGAGTGTGACAGGAGGCCGCGTCAGCACACCCAGAGAGAGAGGAGCATATGTCAGGCGACACACACACACTCACACACACACACACACACGCACACACACACACACACACACGCACACACTCAGACACACACACACACACACACACCCACACAGCAGGCATCAGGGAGAGGTGTGTGAAGTGGAGAAAGGAAGAGATGCACACTAGGGAAGAAGACAAGAGGCACTATGGTTCCTAGATATTTTTCCTAATCAGATTCAGTGACGACTCCAGTCCATCATACACCGTGCAGCACAATCTCAGTTCTCATCTGAAGGCCTCTGAAGGCCTCCTCTTGGCTGCTGACAACAATCACTTGGGACAACCGGGACATTTGTCTTACAGGTTATTATTTCTTGACTACATCTACCAGCAGCTGAGCGTGACATTGTACCCTTAACCGGCTGAGCAGAAGCTTATCAAGAGTTCTACAGTGCGCGACTTCAAAAACAATTTCTCATAGCTTTTCTAGGTCTGGAAAAAAAAACACAACTTTCAAATTTTTCATGCAGATTTTTCAAGACCATACTGTCTGACTCCATACTTAAACCAGACAACGACCCTTAATGAAGATATGCAGACACGAGGGAAGCAGAGAAAAAGGATTTAACTAAGCTGCAATAAGCCGAAATTTTCAGACCACTAGAGGGCATCGGAAACCTCAAAAATATGTAAATAACACAGCAAAGCCACTGCACACACAACACACCCTCACAACACGGCATGCACGCTCTCACACAAACACACACACACACACACACACACACACACACACACACACACACACACACACACACACAATACAGTGCAATAATTCTGTTGTATTGCCATTTCCACATTACTGCTGCACAACTTGCCCTGACTGCACCTTCTACCGACAAACTCTTATTTTTATTATTCAATTAAATGTATATTCTATTGTGTCTTACACTGTTTGCCTTGTTTATGTACACATATTGCAGTGTACATATTGTACACTGCTTACTTGACTATGTACCTACAATTTTTCTTGCACTATGTCCTGTAATGGAGCCCCCTAGCATATGAATTTCAAACATGCGTAATGGTCCCACGGAGTGACAATAAATATCTTGAATCTGCACTACGCAGGCTTAATGTGACATGCATTGCACCGTGCATAAAGGAGAATAGCTAAGCTAACATGTACATGTGGAGAAATGTCGCTGTTACCAGTGTAGCGTTGCCAGACCTTACAGGCCTAGGCAGCAGGTTTACTAGTCTAACACATTGCTCACTTCATCGATTCCACCATTACATTATTTATTATTTATTTGAATGGGAGGGGGTGTGGGTGCTTTTCAGGAGCGAGGGAGGAGCCAAATTCGTTTTAAAAACACAAAAAGCTACTGAATGGAGTGGGAGGAGCTTTGCACCAGAGTGGGATTTATACAAGCAGCTTTAGAAAAGAGGTGTAAACAGCAACACAGCTGGCTGCTGTGTGGATAAACAGCAACGCAGCTGGCTGCTGTGTGGATAAACAGCAACACAGCTGGCTGCTGTGTGGATAAACAGCAACACAGCTGGCTGCTGTGTGGATAAACAGCAACGCAGCTGGCTGCTGTGTGGATAAACAGCAACGCAGCTGGCTGCTGTGTGGATAAACAGCAACGCAGCTGGCTGCTGTGTGGATAAACAGCAACACAGCTGGCTGCTGTGTGGATAAACAGCAACACAGCTGGCTGCTGTGTGGATAAACAGCAACGCAGCTTGCTGCTGTGTGGATAAACAGCAACGCAGCTGGCTGCTGTGTGGATAAACAGCAACGCAGCTGGCTGCTGTGTGGATAAACAGCAACGCAGCTGGCTGCTGTGTGGATAAACAGCAACACAGCTGGCTGCTGTGTGGATAAACAGCAACGCAGCTGGCTGCTGTGTGGATAAACAGCAACGCAGCTGGCTGCTGTGTGGATAAACAGCAACGCAGCTGGCTGCTGTGTGGATAAACAGCAACACAGCTGGCTGCTGTGTGGATAAACAGCAACACAGCTGGCTGCTGTGTGGATAAACAGCAACGCAGCTGGCTGCTGTGTGGATAAACAGCAACGCAGCTGGCTGCTGTGTGGATAAACAGCAACACAGCTGGCTGCTGTGTGGATAAACAGCAACGCAGCTTGCTGCTGTGTGGATAAACAGCAACGCAGCTTGCTGCTGTGTGGATAAACAGCAACACAGCAGGCTGCTGTGTGGATAAACAGCAACACAGCTGGCTGCTGTGTGGATAAACAGCAACACAGCTGGCTGCTGTGTGGATAAACAGCAACACAGCTGGCTGCTGTGTGGATAAACAGCAACGCAGCTGGCTGCTGTGTGGATAAACAGCAACACAGCAGGCTGCTGTGTGGATAAACAGCAACACAGCTGGCTGCTGTGTGGATAAACAGCAACACAGCTGGCTGCTGTGTGGATAAACAGCAACACAGCTTGCTGTGTGGATAAACAGCAACACAGCTGGCTGCTGTGTGGATAAACAGCAACACAGCTGGCTGCTGTGTGGATGTTGGTTTTAGGGCAAATAGTTCGGACATTAAAATATTCATTCATAATGCTGTGATTTCGGGGGGAATCAGCATTGGAATCCAGTGCAGTTTGCAATATCCTCTCTTATCATATAGCTTGCATAATGGTGATGCTTGAATGAACAAACTACTAGAGCTTAATGTACATGAATGGTTGAGAAAAGTAGAGATCATCCTAGTACAAGATTTATACTGTGCAATTTTCACTGCAGTTATAGTCATTAAAGAAAGTTGATTTAACAAAAATAATTTTTATTCCAATGAATCACTCAATTCAAATTGACTTTTTTTTTTTTTGTCATGACGTTACGGCAGACATTCAAATATTCGTGGAAAACCTCAATAGAATATTCAAATGTGGGGGGAAAAGACAGCCCTAATCGGGACAGCCCTAATTGGTTTAGATCATGATGTCTCAATTAGTCTTGCTTGCCAGATTATCTCCACACTACGTTTCGCGCTGCGCAGGAGAGAGTCTGGCTCAACTCACTCTCATTCTGGTATAGCGTAAAAAAAAGGCTCCGTTATCTTTACAACCATCCACCGAAAGTACCAAGCCTGCTTTATTGCACAATCCAAATCTTCGTCAAACCTTGCCATTTTCAGTGTGTAGATTACTAGCTTGCTACAGTGGCTAGCGTTGTTTCACAGCGGCAGAGGCATTTGAGAGCGATACGCAGGGAGCGGAAAAGGATTTATCTTCGCTCCGACTGAAATGGTCAGAGCCAATCGCAGCCCACCAGCCTGCTTCTATTCCCGTGACTCAGACTATAACGAAATCTCCACATCGCACACGTTAGTTTCAGGATTGGTTATAAGGTGTGATATGGCTTACTGCTGGTTTAAATAAGGTGTGATATGGCGTACGGCAGGTTTAAATAAGGTCTGATATGGCTTACTGCAGGTTTAAATAAGGTCTGATATGGCTTACTGCAGGTTTAAATAAGGTGTGATATGGCTTACAGCAGGTTTAAATAAGGTCTGATATGGCTTACAGCAGGTTTAAATAAGGTGTGATATGGCTTACAGCAGGTTTAAATAAGGTGTGATATGGCTTACAGCAGGTTTAAATAAGGTCTGATATGGCTTACAGCAGGTTTAAATAAGGTGTGATATGGCTTACAGCAGGTTTAAATAAGGTCTGATATGGCTTACAGCAGGTTTAAATAAGGTCTGATATGGCTTACAGCCGGTTTAAATAAGGTGTGATATGGCTTACAGCCGGTTTAAATAAGGTGTGATATGACTTAGAGCAGGTTTAAATAAGGTCTGATATGGCTTACAGCAGGTTTAAATAAGGTGTGATATGGCTTACAGCAGGTTTAAATAAGGTCTGATATGGCTTACAGCAGGTTTAAATAAGGTGTGATATGGCTTACTGCAGGTTTAAATAAGGTGTGATATGGCTTACAGCAGGTTTAAATAAGGTCTGATATGGCTTACAGCAGGTTTAAATAAGGTCTGATATGGCTTACAGCAGGTTTAAATAAGGTGTGATATGGCTTACAGCAGGTTTAAATAAGGTGTGATATGGCTTACAGCAGGTTTAAATAAGGTCTGATATGGCTTACAGCAGGTTTAAATAAGGTGTGATATGGCTTACAGCAGGTTTAAATAAGGTCTGATATGGCTTACTGCAGGTTTAAATAAGGTCTGATATGGCTTACTGCAGGTTTAAATAAGGTGTGATATGGCTTACAGCAGGTTTAAATAAGGTCTGATATGGCTTACAGCAGGTTTAAATAAGGTGTGATATGGCTTACAGCAGGTTTAAATAAGGTCTGATATGGCTTACTGCAGGTTTAAATAAGGTGTGATATGGCTTACTGCAGGTTTAAATAAGGTCTGATATGGCTTACTGCAGGTTTAAATAAGGTGTGATATGGCTTACTGCAGGTTTAAATAAGGTCTGATATGGCTTACAGCAGGTTTAAATAAGGTCTGATATGGCTTACAGCAGGTTTAAATAAGGTCTGATATGGCTTACAGCAGGTTTAAATAAGGTCTGATATGGCTTAAAATAAGGTCTGATATGGCTTACAGCAGGTTTAAATAAGGTCTGATATGGCTTACAGCAGGTTTAAATAAGGTGTGATATGGCTTACAGCAGGTTTAAATAAGGTGTGATATGGCTTACAGCAGGTTTAAATAAGGTCTGATATGGCTTACTGCAGGTTTAAATAAGGTCTGATATGGCTTACAGCAGGTTTAAATAATGTGTGATATGGCTTACAGCAGGTTTAAATAATGTGTGATATGGCTTACAGCAGGTTTAAATAAGGTGCGATATGGCTTACAGCAGGTTTAAATAAGGTGTGATATGGCTTACAGCAGGTTTAAATAAGGTGTGATATGGCTTACTGCAGGTTTAAATAAGGTCTGATATGGCTTACAGCAGGTTTAAATAATGTGTGATATGGCTTACAGCAGGTTTAAATAATGTGTGATATGGCTTACAGCAGGTTTAAATAAGGTGTGATATGGCTTACAGCAGGTTTAAATAATGTGTGATATGGCTTACTGCAGGTTTAAATAAGGTCTGATATGGCTTACTGCAGGTTTAAATAAGGTCTGATATGGCTTACTGCAGGTTTAAATAAGGTGTGATATGGTTTACTGCAGGTTTAAATAAGGTGTGATATGGCTTACAGCAGGTTTAAATAAGGTCTGATATGGCTTACTGCAGGTTTAAATAAGGTGTGATATGGCTTACAGCAGGTTTAAATAAGGTCTGATATGGCTTACAGCAGGTTTAAATAAGGTCTGATATGGCTTACTGCAGGTTTAAATAAGGTCTGATATGGCTTACTGCAGGTTTAAATAAGGTCTGATATGGCTTACAGCAGGTTTAAATAAGGTCTGATATGGCTTACAGCAGGTTTAAATAAGGTCTGATATGGCTTACAGCAGGTTTAAATAAGGTCTGATATGGCTTACAGCAGGTTTAAATAAGGTGTGATATGGCTTACAGCAGGTTTAAATAAGGTGTGATATGGCTTACAGCAGGTTTAAATAAGGTCTGATATGGCTTACAGCAGGTTTAAATAAGGTCTGATATGGCTTACAGCAGGTTTAAATAAGGTCTGATATGGCTTACTGCAGGTTTAAATAAGGTGTGATATGGCTTACAGCAGGTTTAAATAAGGTGTGATATGGCTTACAGCAGGTTTAAATAAGGTGTGATATGGCTTACAGCAGGTTTAAATAAGGTCTGATATGTTACTGCAGGTTTAAATAAGGGCTTACTGCAGGTTTAAATAAGGTCTGATATGGCTTACTGCAGGTTTAAATAAGGTGTGATATGGCTTACAGCAGGTTTAAATAAGGTGTGATATGGCTTACAGCAGGTTTAAATAAGGTGTGATATGGCTTACTGCAGGTTTAAATAAGGTGTGATATGGCTTACAGCAGGTTTAAATAAGGTCTGATATGGCTTACTGCAGGTTTAAATAAGGTGTGATATGGCTTACAGCAGGTTTAAATAAGGTGCGATATGGCTTACAGCAGGTTTAAATAAGGTGCGATATGGCTTACAGCAGGTTTAAATAAGGTGTGATATGGCTTACAGCAGGTTTAAATAAGGTGTGATATGGCTTACTGCAGGTTTAAATAAGGTCTGATATGGCTTACTGCAGGTTTAAATAAGGTGTGATATGGCTTACAGCAGGTTTAAATAAGGTCTGATATGGCTTACAGCAGGTTTAAATAAGGTCTGATATGGCTTACAGCAGGTTTAAATAAGGTCTGATATGGCTTACAGCAGGTTTAAATAAGGTGTGATATGGCTTACAGCAGGTTTAAATAAGGTGTGATATGGCTTACAGCAGGTTTAAATAAGGTGTGATATGGCTTACAGCAGGTTTAAATAAGGTGTGATATGGCTTACAGCAGGTTTAAATAAGGTCTGATATGGCTTACTGCAGGTTTAAATAAGGTCTGATATGGCTTACAGCAGGTTTAAATAAGGTCTGATATGGCTTACAGCAGGTTTAAATAAGGTCTGATATGGCTTACTGCAGGTTTAAATAAGGTCTGATATGGCTTACAGCAGGTTTAAATAAGGTCTGATATGGCTTACAGCAGGTTTAAATAAGGTCTGATATGGCTTACTGCAGGTTTAAATAAGGTGTGATATGGCTTACAGCAGGTTTAAATAAGGTGTGATATGGCTTACAGCAGGTTTAAATAAGGTCTGATATGGCTTACAGCAGGTTTAAATAAGGTGTGATATGGCTTACAGCAGGTTTAAATAAGGTGTGATATGGCTTACAGCAGGTTTAAATAAGGTCTGATATGGCTTACTGCAGGTTTAAATAAGGTCTGATATGGCTTACAGCAGGTTTAAATAAGGTCTGATATGGCTTACAGCAGGTTTAAATAAGGTCTGATATGGCTTACTGCAGGTTTAAATAAGGTCTGATATGGCTTACTGCAGGTTTAAATAAGGTCTGATATGGCTTACAGCAGGTTTAAATAAGGTCTGATATGGCTTACTGCAGGTTTAAATAAGGTCTGATATGGCTTACAGCAGGTTTAAATAAGGTCTGATATGGCTTACTGCAGGTTTAAATAAGGTGTGATATGGCTTACAGCAGGTTTAAATAAGGTCTGATATGGCTTACAGCAGGTTTAAATAAGGTGTGATATGGCTTACTGCAGGTTTAAATAAGGTCTGATATGGTTTACTGCAGGTTTAAATAAGGTCTGATATGGCTTACAGCAGGTTTAAATAAGGTCTGATATGGTTTACTGCAGGTTTAAATAAGGTGTGATATGGCTTACAGCAGGTTTAAATAAGGTCTGATATGGCTTACAGCAGGTTTAAATAAGGTGTGATATGGCTTACAGCAGGTTTAAATAAGGTGTGATATGGCTTACAGCAGGTTTAAATAAGGTCTGATATGGCTTACAGCAGGTTTAAATAAGGTCTGATATGGCTTACAGCAGGTTTAAATAAGGTCTGATATGGCTTACAGCAGGTTTAAATAAGGTGTGATATGGCTTACAGCAGGTTTAAATAAGGTGTGATATGGCTTACAGCAGGTTTAAATAAGGTCTGATATGGCTTACAGCAGGTTTAAATAAGGTCTGATATGGCTTACAGCAGGTTTAAATAAGGTCTGATATGGCTTACAGCAGGTTTAAATAAGGTGTGATATGGCTTACAGCAGGTTTAAATAAGGTGTGATATGGCTTACAGCAGGTTTAAATAAGGTCTGATATGGTTTACAGCAGGTTTAAATAAGGTCTGATATGGCTTACTGCAGGTTTAAATAAGGTCTGATATGGCTTACTGCAGGTTTAAATAAGGTGTGATATGGCTTACAGCAGGTTTAAATAAGGTGTGATATGGCTTACAGCAGGTTTAAATAAGGTGTGATATGGCTTACATCAGGTTTAAATAAGGTGTGATATGGCTTACAGCAGGTTTAAATAAGGTGTGATATGGCTTACAGCAGGTTTAAATAAGGTCTGATATGGCTTACAGCAGGTTTAAATAAGGTGTGATATGGCTTACAGCAGGTTTAAATAAGGTCTGATATGGCTTACAGCAGGTTTAAATAAGGTGTGATATGGCTTACAGCAGGTTTAAATAAGGTGTGATATGGCTTACAGCCGGTTTAAATAAGGTCTGATATGGCTTACAGCAGGTTTAAATAAGGTCTGATATGGCTTACAGCAGGTTTAAATAAGGTGTGATATGGCTTACAGCAGGTTTAAATAAGGTGTGATATGGCTTACAGCAGGTTTAAATAAGGTGTGATATGGTTTACTGCAGGTTTAAATAAGGTCTGATATGGCTTACAGCAGGTTTAAATAAGGTGTGATATGGCTTACTGCAGGTTTAAATAAGGTGTGATATGGCTTACAGCAGGTTTAAATAAGTAATCTAGAGAGGAGAGAAATATTTGGGAGAGAGAAGCAGAAAAGAGGCGACTGTTTGTTGACCTTTACTGACTGTACCATTCACATCTCATTGCCAAGGACAGGGACCTAGTGCAGCAGCGTCCCTCTATTACATGTGCTTTGTGTCACGTATTCAATTCACTAACGAAATCAATTAACAGCTCCACGTCTGATTGATTGGCGCTAATTAACGTGGCCATGCTGGATGCTAATGGCCGTCGGGGGAGGTGTGAAATGCCCTGCCAAACGCTCGCACACCAAGGTCAAAACTGCAGCGATTTATGTGGCGAGCCAGATGACGGAAGAGCAGCCATTGTGCGCCGCCAGAACAGTGCGCCGCCTCGCCGTGACATTTAAGCCCCTGCAGGAAGCGCCGGGGACAGTCAAGGCAGCGGGCGCGTTATTCTCTCATAAAGGATGTTTTCTTTCCCTAACGGGCGATCATTCGCCGCTAACAAGCCCGGGCGATTCGGCGAAGCAAATTATAATTGACATTTGATAAACGGAGCGCGGCTGTCGGGAGTGGGTTTGGCCTGTGATCTGCGCGGGGCCCAACATTCACTTCTTCATCTTCTTCAGGAGTGACACTGCTGCAGGGTGAGGGAGGGGAACCGAGGGGTGACGTGTGGAGAGGAGAGGAGGGGAGGGGGGGGGCGGGGGCGGGGGTGGGGGGAGCATTCATTTTCACTCTTTCCATTTTCAATTCTCCAGAGCCGTATGGCGCGGCGTCAAGCTGGCAAAAGAACAAATAACTATTTGACGCCAGAGACCAGGAATCACAGCAGTGCGAAGAAACAAATAGAATTGAATAGAATACACAAGAGAAGAAAGAGGGGAGGGGGGAATATAAGAGCTCCTTCCAGTTCTTTCCAGAACTGAACATATTGTGATTAGGATGAGATATGTGGGGCTGGGAAGAGGACTCACCCCATCTCCAATAGTGAGACACCTGCCAAGGGTGACAGGGCATTAATCAACTACACGTGCACGCACAGACACACACACACACACACACACACACACACACACACACGCACACACACGCGCGCGCACACACGCGCACACACGAGGGGGAGGTTTGTATACATGCCATGCTGCGCTGTCTTATATATGCACTGTCAGTCAGCCCCATGACTTTTCTATTAGCAGCTATCGCCTGGTGTTCTCTACGGGCATATTGAAAAACTAAACGGATCGCTCGCAGGACGAAACAGCGGGAGAACAATTGAAGGAGAAAATGTTTCCGGTGGCGCAAATGAAATCAGCTTACAGAGACCACTTTGGGGAATATTTCAGACGTCGCAACTCATGAGATTCAATCACATCGAGTTCTCCAGATCAGTGCATTTGATAAATAAGAACAACAGCAACAACAACAACAACAGAGTGCTGCCACAGAAGCGAGAAAAGCAAAGCTATCTGGGGGTGAGAGGTAGATGAGTCCTGCACAAATACGATATGACAGTTAATCAACAGCAGGAGAGCTGTCAATAGCACTGATGGACACTGGTCAGTGTGCGGCGGTGCAGACGGGCCGGTGAGAGGAGGGAGAGAGCAGGCCGGCTGTCAGAGCTCCCGCTGTCAAAGTACGAGCCCATAATCGAAACCTCTGACAGGGGTCGCCGGGGTTGATGAGTGTGGTTGTGTGTTGAATGTGTGGATGCGTCTGATGGGGCTGGAGTGAGAGAAAGAGGAGAAGGGCGTCCGGGGTAGTGCAGCGGTATATTCCATGCCCTACCAACACGAGGGTCGCAGGTTCGAGCCCCCCCCCCCCGTGTTGCCTCCGGCTTGGTCGGGCGCGTCCACACAGGCACAATTGGCCGTGTCTGCGGGGTGGGAAGCCGGATTAAGGGTATGTGTCCTGGTCGCCGCACTAGCGCCTCCTCTGGTCGGTCGGAGTGCCTGTTCAGGGGTGAGGAGGAGAGGGGAACTGGGGGGAATGGCGTGATCCTGCCATGCGCTACGTCCTGTCGGTGAAAAGAAACGGCTGGGGATTGCACATGTATCGGAAGGAAGGATGTGCTAGTCTACAACTCTGCCCAGATCGGCAGAGGGGGTGGGGCAACGGCTGGGACAGCAGGGAAAGAAAAATACGGAGGGGATTTTTTTTTTTAAATGTTATGCTCTCTCCTGATTCTAAATATACAGTAGCTGAATCGCTTGGTTTATTCAAATCAAACTATTTTTTACAAGCATTTTACGAAATGTCTATAGAAAAATGAATGGTGGATAAGTCCGTTGGTGCTGATGACGAACCCGTCAGAACTCTTATTTGGTTCAGACCGGTGCGACCACCTCATCATCATTAGCTTGCACCAAAGATAATTGTTACCTTGCACTTACTGTATGCACTTTCTGCTCACAAACTTTATCTTATAAATACCATTACCAATCCTATACAACATCCATCTTTTGACATATTTTGTTGTTGTACTGTTAGAGGTGTACTATTCCTATACAAAAACCCACCCTTTTAGAGATGTGAGTAGTGTTATGTGTTGTTGTTGTTGTTGTATGCTTAAGTGTGTGTACTGTTTATCTGAGCTCTGCTGCAAGCTGAATGTCCCCCAGTGGGACAATAAAGAACTGAAGTGAAGCGAAGTGAAGTGAGCGAGGGTGGTGGTTTAGTCCCCCGTGTATAGAGAGATGAGACCAACAACATCACTGTATCAAACACCAGCCTCTCCAACACTACAGCTACAGCTACAGTAGTCTCAGAACAAACTCAAAGCCCACATGTGACCGCATCAAATAGATCTTTTGTACGTTTTTTTTAAGGGAGTGAGAGAGGGGATGACATGCGGCAAAGGACCTCGGGTCGGATTCGAACCTGCGTCGGCCGCGCGACGGACTGAGCCTCCGTGGCACGCGTGCTACCAGGTGAGCCCCATCATGGATCTAACGCATCCAAACGTCGCCACGCTAGAAGCAATGATTGAGGAGGGGGGGGGGGGGGGGGGGATATATATATATATATAATAAATCTGAGATTTTCTTTTTTAAACAATAAAATTCTATATAACTTAAACATAAAGTTTGAGAATATGACATTATGATTCCATTTAAAAGGCCATTCAGAATTCAGTTGAGTTTCCTATTCTCCCACTTGGTTGATGCCTTCATGTAAAGTGCCTCAGTCGGAGTACCAGGAGTCGGTGCCTACATTTTTAGTGTGGGCGAATCCACTGGGACCTGAACCCCCCCGAACGCAAGCACCAATAAAGTCTGCTCTTGCCTCTGGCAAAGATTAATGTGTCTTCCTCACTCTTCTGCAGCGCAAGTGCAACTGGACGTAGAGTATTTTTTAATAGCTTGATAATGGGAAAATCTTCCAAGAGTGATGGAGGAACCAAGACTCCCTATTTGAATGCGGAGCACACGTTTCCAAAGGTGGAACGGGGAGGAATGGGCGTTGGTTTGTGAAGGTCACCCCGACTGGAAGCCACAATCCATTTGGGAATGTGTTGAAGGCACAATTCCTCGCCACACTCCCTCCCTACCGCTCCGTTCTGCTGGATTCCACGGTGGCCCCTCCACGCCGAGACCGGGAGGCGCTTGCATTTCACACCGACAGCCGTCGCCATGGAGACCACACAAACACATCTGCTGGTGGATGTTGCACATAGTGTTCTGTTCTGCCTCCAAATGAAGGATGAGCGCGTCGCGGATACACTTCCGAATGACAGGAACAGAGAGGGGGGGGGGGATGCATCGGCTTTCAAATGCAAAGACTTACAAACGGCGGAGATACCCGGCCGCCGCACACCAATATCTCTGTGCAAAAACAAAGAAATAGTCCACATGCTGAGATCAAAGCAAAAAAATTGTCTTTTTAATTCAAGACATCTGTGAAGTCAGAACAGTGCTCAAAATGCAAAAAGTAATAAGTGAATTTAAACTCGCTACTCGCACTAGTGATAGTCAAGGACTGAAACGTTTGCTGCTTTTTTTAATTCACTTGTTTGTTTGCACTTTGAGCACTGTTTGACTTCACAGATGTCTTGAATTAAAAATACAATATTTTTTGCATTGATCTCGGCATGTGGACTGTTTATTGAGTTTTTTTTTAGCCCACATACATGTATTGGTGTGTGGCTACCTCCACTGCCAACCTCTCAAGTGTGTGTTCTATAAGCACCCAAGACAACTTTTTTGATGCCCCAAGTACAGTAGGCACATAGCATCCTGACTGTTAAGACTTACAAGCAAACACACACACACACACACACACACGCGCGTGCGGAAACACTATTTTCCACTACAAAGAAAATGGAGAAGATGATGAATGTGTGTGTGTGTCCCTTACCTGATGGATGATCTCAGACACTGGCAGTTGGTCCACATATGAATGTGTCTCACTCTGTAGCTCTCCATACACAGACCTACACACACACACACACACACACACACACACACACACACACACACACACACACACACACACACACACACACACACAATAGCACTGTTAGTATTTACCTACAAAGAAAGTACACAATAAGATTTGGTTATGGGGGACATCATTATTCAGTAATGAAATAAAGAGAAGAACAGACTGCAGAGTGTATATTGTAGCTATGGTGTGTGTGTGGTGTGTGGTGTGTGTTGTGTGTGTTGGTGGAGTGTATACTGTAGCTGTGGTGTGTGTTGGTGGAGTGTATACTGTAGCTGTGGTGTGTGTTGGTGTGTGTGGTGTGTGTTGGTGGAGTGTATACTGTAGCTGTGGTGTGTGTTTGTGTGTTGGTGTGTGTGGTGTGTGTTGGTGTGTGTTAGTGTGTGTGGTGTGTGTTGGTGGAGTGTATACTGTAGCTGTGGTGTGTGTTGGTGTGTGTGGTGTGTGTTGGTGGAGTGTATACTGTAGCTGTGGTGTGTGTTTGTGTGTGTGGTGTGTGTTGGTGTGTGTGGTGTGTGTTGGTGGAGTGTATACTGTAGCTGTGGTGTGTGTTTGTGTGTGTGGTGTGTGTTGGTGGAGTGTATACTGTAGCTGTGGTGTGTGTTGGTGTGTGTGGTGTGTGTTGGTGTGTGTGGTGTGTGTTGGTGGAGTGTATACTGTAGCTGTGGTGTGTGTTGGTGTGTGTGGTGTGTGTTGGTGGAGTGTATACTGTAGCTGTGGTGTGTGATTGGCACATCGTTTCAGAGCCGAGTAATGATATGCAGTGTGCAAATTGATGCAAATGAACCCAATTTTTCCCCTTGCTAAATGGAACAAAAAAAACATCCTGAGGAACCATTGGAGAGACTAAATTAGCTTGATAAGAGTGTGTTAGATTAGCATGGATATACTGTGTGTGCGTGAGTACTATATACAGTAGATACACAAGAGGAGGGATTGAGCTGAAAAACGACATATTTAGTCACCGCGGGAAATTGCGATTTTCCGATCGGAATAATTAATGCAAATTCAACCAATCTCCACAGTATTTGCGGGGGCTTGCAAATTTCTTCGCAAAAACGGCAAAACGGGTTCCCCAACTTAATTTTTGCCAGTTTTTTGCCATACATAATACTACAGACATTGTAATGTTACAAAGGTGTTTGGAAATCAGCAAGTAGCCCTATAAACAACTTTAACTCTGAGGTGTTACACGCTCTCTCCTGAATCTAAATAGCATCGCTTGGTTTGATCAAATCAAACTTCAAAATTTTACGAAATGTCTATGGAAAAATGAATGGTGGGTAAGTCCCTTGGTGCTGATGGTGAATCCGTCAGACTTTGGAACTCTATTTGGTTCAGACCGGTGCGACCACCTCATCATCATTAGCTTGTACAAAAGATCATTGTTACCTTGCACTTACTGTATGCACTTTCTGCTCACACTTAGCACTGTAGCCTTTATCTTACCCAATCATATACAAAATCACGCTTTTTTTTTTTATACACATTTTGTTGTTGTACTGTTAGATGTGTACTATCCTATACAAAACCCACCCTTTTATAGATTTTAGTGTTATGTGTTGTTGAAGAAAATAACTCAGTCAGATCAGTGTGTTTCTCCTCAAAAGCCCTGCACCCGCTGTCCCTGGAGGAGCTGAGGGAGAGGCGGAGAGGCTGCTCTCCACTGCTGGAGACAGAACGTTAATTAATAACAAAATAGCGGAACACTCCACCTCCCCCTCATTTCTCAGACAGGCAGGAGACTGTACCATGCTTTCAAATTCATTTATTCATTCATCATTAATGCAGTTAACTTTTTAAAATAAAGGGCCGTGGACCATTTATCTTAATCGCCAGTTATGTTTCATGATGTATTTCAGTGGACTCAGGACACCAGTGAATTGTTTGGCACACAGTATACCGGACCAAGAGACTGAAATATAGTGTCCCCTTTTCTATTAATTCAATCAACGATTGGTTCTGAATCGAGAAACAATTCTGAATCGATTCGGACACCCAAGAATCAGAATCAAATTGAATCGTGAGATTCCCAAAGTTTCACACCACTATTTTTCCCCCCATATTTTATTTTGCAATTTTCAGAACATAGAAAACAAAAACAAGCTCAGACAAAAAACAAAAACATACACATATCAACATTCATGTTACAGCGTGGCGCTAACAGCCGCGTCAAGTGCTTATGTGCTTGTGGGAGATGTGCGTGGGATCCCACGCAAGGGGTCCATGAAGTCAGCTGAGCAAGTTACTTGTTAACCTTGTCTAAGTAGGCTAGAAATGGGTCCCAGATAGTTGTGAATTTCTTAAATGAATTGGTCCTCAGGAACCGGAGTCTCTCAATATGTATAACCGAGACCATGTCCGTCAGCCACAGCTGAAAAGAAGGTGGAGAGGGGGACTTCCACTCCTTCAGAATGAGTCTCTTGGCGACAGTCATCCCCTGCATCAGAGACTGTTTGTTATACAGCCGTAGGGAGGAGCAGACAAAGATGGCGAGTTCCACCTCTGGCTGAAGGGTTATTTTATAGGCCTTAGAGTACCAATCAAATATTTTGGCCAAGAATCCAGATAGTGAAGGACAAAATCAAAAAGCATGGGATACTGTACCCTCTAGCACCTGACACCTATCACATAGTGAATGTTTGAATATCTCAAACTAACTTCAGCGCAGTGCAAACACCTCTCTTCAAATTCTGCATCTGTTTTGGTTTTACAGACGGTGTGGACACGTGCGATTATACACTAATTAAAAATACTTACAGTACAGTATGAACATTATATTCCATTTCTGCCAAGTCTGTTCCGCTAAATGCCCTCAATTCTACAGACTCAACCTTTAAAGCTGCACTATATACAGTAGGCAGGATTGTCGTAAAAAGATTCATGTAAAAATACACCTGACCTAAATCATAAGGCAAGGGGGGCTGCAGAAGAGCAGAACGTTCCATCCACTGACCTAAAAAATATGGACAGAGCTATCCCATTGATTTGGGGCTCCCATTTTGAGTTGAAGCGGTGGCCGTCGCCATCTTGATTTTTCCTCAGCAGAGTGCGAGGGAATGGGTTGAGTCCTTGCGCAGCTCACGTGAGATGGGGGTTACCCAGAGCCGCAGCTCCGCCTGCTATTGGGCCAAGCTGCGCGATCATTGGACAGGCGACCTGTCAATCACCCCCTTTTCTATCGTCTATTTTACTCCAAACGTGTGCGAGTTATATAAGAAATGACCCCCCTACAGTTGTTATGAAAAGGTGAAATTAGCTATAGACCAAAACCGTGCTAAGGCTCAGGCTGTAACGATGCTTAATTAATTACTGTTACAAAGTGGGACATTTTAACATGGGGGTGAACAGGAACGACGGGACTTCTGAGCCCTGCCTGAAGTGGCCATTCGAGGAATCACAGCTTAAACAAAGGCTTCCGCATCTTCCTGGGAAAAACTCAGATCTTGCCCACTGGTTCCATATCACCTAATTGAGAAGCCGTGGATTCAATCTACTCGCCCAAATTAAATTCTAGTCTCTAGCAGGAAATCTGGCAGGAAGTGATCATAAAAATATATAATATATATATATATAATATAAATATATAATATATATATATATACAGTATATATATATATTATATATTTATATACTGTATATAAAATACAAAAGTCCTGAATCTTTTCCCTCTCAGTCTCGTCTCTGAGCCATCTAGCTGGTTTGAAGCATCACAGACCGGGCGGTTTGTTAAACCATCTAGCTGGTTTGAAGCATCACAGACCGGGCGGTTTGTTAAACTTGAGTGTGTGCACTTTACATCACGTCATATCACATATTTTCGTGGTACTGAAGTTCAAACAGTTTTCAGTTACCTCTTGCTACCAATTAGGGCGGTGCAAAAAAATAAAATAATAGATAGAGCAATATATTGCAATATTTCCCCCCCCAAGATACTATATTGATTTTCCAGAAAAATATTGCGATATATTGCTGTATCGATTTTTTTGACCCGTGTATCGTGATACGCATCATTGTGAGGCCCTTACCCAGGGCCAATACCCAGCCCTACTACTAACGTGCCAAGTTGCCTAGTTCAGTGCTGAAAGGTTCTTCCAGGTGTATCTTTACAGCACCGTATGCCTCCAGGACCACACTCAGGACCACTCAGGAGGACCACACTCTGCCATACAGAGACTGGAAGGACTGACCCAGCCTGTGTTGGTCACAGTCAAGTGGAGGCTGAACCGAGTGGCTGTGTGTCTGACCAGCTGTGTGTCTGACCCGCTGGCTGACCTGAACTTTTTTTGATTAGCTAAAGTAGGCCATAACCCCCGGTGGGCCATCACACAACTGACCATCATGGCTCTCCTCCAACCACCTGCAGCATGTTCTCCTCTAGACTCCGTTCTCAGTCTCTATCCGAAGTTCCCAGACGATTGGTAGGCTGACATCTCCAATTGTCTGGAGCCAAGGCTAGTTCTCTCTCTCTCTGCTTCTCTTGGCCTTCTACCACTCCTCCATGGAGAGTGTGCTGGCATACTGTATCACAGTGTGGTACGCCGGCTGCTCAGAAGCAGACAAAAGAGCTCTCCGGAGGGTTATCAAGATGGCACAGAAAACCATTGTCTGCCCTCTGCCCTCCCTGGAAGACATCTCCAGATCCTGCTGCTTCGGTAAAGCCAAGACAATTCTTCCCATCCTGGTCACCACCTATTCAACCTGGTGACCTCTGGCAGGCGTTACAGGACCATCAAAGCTCGGACCACCGGACACAGAGGCTCCTAGTGAACTTCTATCGATGTGCCGTCGAGAGCGTGCTGACATACTGTCTGTCAGTGTGGTTCTCCAGCTGCACCAAAGCAGACCAGCACGCTCTGCAGCGTGTCATCAAAACGGCGGGCAAAATCATTGGGACCTCGCTCCCGGACATCCACTCCCTCTACTCCTCCCGCTGCCTGCGCCGTGCGGCCCACAGCATCATCAAGGACTCATCTCACCCGGCTCATCATCTGTTCGTCCTCCTGCCCTCAGGTAGGAGATACAGGTCCATCCGCTCTAAAACTTCCAGGATGCTTAACAGCTTTTTCCCACAAGCTGTCAGCCTGCTGAACACTACCCCTCAAAACACAACACCCCCCCCCCCTGAACAATGAACTCTGACCACCTCTGACTGTTTCACACTCATTGCTCACGAACTCTGTACAACATTCTGGACTCACTGTTTACATGCACTACTGAACAGTCACTAACTCTGATGCCTTTATAGAATAATGTATTTATTTATTGTATGTATTTATTATTTGGGCCGATGCACTTTACCTGGTGTTGCACTGTACGTCTCAGGGAGATGCTTGTCTATATCCCGTTGTTGGAGCAATTTAACAATGACAATAAATATACTTGAACTTGAACAGTTCCTATCCCTGGGTCATAGGAACTGTCAACTCCAAAATGCCCCGAATGAACCCTGAAGGACCCCCTCACCTAACCTGACGCTGCCAGATGGACGGTTTAGCTCCACATTACGTTTCACTAAACCAGTCGATCTGGGAATGCAGTAACCCAACCCGCTGACGGAGGCGGGCACTTTTTCCAAGCTACTTGGCAGGTGATTGGATGACCCATCTGTCTATCACCGCTGGTGCCTGTTAACTTCAACCAATCAGATCGCCATGCCTCTGACGTCACGTTTGCGAGCGGAGGAAGGTGCCTGTGCCTGATCTCCGTGGTAGCCTATCATTGATTGAGTCCTCACCGTCCTCCTCATCGTCGTAAAGTCGCCTTCGAAGCATGACGTTCCATTATAACGAACTAGTTGTGTGGCTTAGCCTTCCCAAATGTTGAGGGTCGTTTTTTAGAATTGAATACATAGAATTGGGAACGTTACATTCAATTTCATTCAGACTGCCTGTCACTTCCGCGGCGGCAGCCATGTTGACGAGTGAAAAGAACTACAAAGACCATGTACCCACTACTTGCCCAGACGAGCCTAAGCCCGCCTAAGGCTGCCGCTGATTCGTCGAGCCGGCCATGGTTCGACCAATCATCTCAACTGCCGAGAGAGAGAATCTCTTTTGATCTCGCGAGGTTATCCATCTTGCAAGCAAGGTTACGCCTCACCCACAAAGGACCACCGCGTGTCAATCTGCGGTAATCTGGTTTTAATAACATTATCATCGTTATTGATAATAATGTTAGACCCGCTTGCATTCAGATAATACTTTTAAAGTTTGATCCATGTCTCATCTCTCTCTCTCATCTCTGCATGTCAATGCAGGGCAGGCGTGGTACTGTAGCCGCATCCTAATTCTAAATGTTTCATTCATCGCATAAGGTAGGTTATATAACATACACATCATAAAGTAGGCTATAACATACACATCATAACAATATTCACTTAGCCTGGCTATTTAAAAGAAGGAGATGTGTGGAAATTTAATTTGAGCCTATTACAATTCAAAATTGTGTTTAGGGACTTGGTGACCGGGAGGTTTTAATTTGATGGACTTTGATTAATTTTAACGGTAAAAGTCCGGCAATTACCGGCTAACGGAAACAGAAACACTGCGTGCAATATTAACTTTTATTCTTGTGGAATAATTTATATTTATATCCGATGCAATTCCATATTTATCCCAGTGCAATACATCTCACACAAGTGCAATCACTTATTTATACTCCAGTGAAATCTATTCCAGTGTAAACAAACATAGCACACTTACCCTGGCACAAACCTCCACTGTATATTTTGTAAATATTTAATCTATTCTTCTTATTCGCCATTTACTTATTTTCAAATTTTGCCCGTGATATTGCTGCTATGTGTGATATTGTCCCCTAACTGCACTGATGAGGAGTAGCACTCCTGATTTCATTGTACCATGACAATAAAGGATTTCTGATTTCCTTCCGTGTCCTCCCTTTCTCTGCTACTCTTGCTCTCTAAACATTTTATATCTGGCTTTTGTGCGTTCCTGTACTGTATATATTGGACTGCACTTGCAATTTTGTCTTTTGGATACTTTTTTCAACCATCTGAATATTGATATGAGTGCTAGACGATAGCTAAGCTGCATACTTGCAAGACAAGTTCCTTGTATGTAGTCTTTGCATATTGTGGCAATAAAAGTGATTCTGATTCTCTCTGTTACTCTCTCATTCTTCTTCTGTCTCTCTCCCCTTTTGTCTCAGTTGTCCGTTCCAGCTGCGTTTCCTTCCTCCCCCCTCTTCTTCTGAACATGTCTTGTGCGGTGGAGCAGAAGTTGCTCTGACAGACAGGAGAGAGACAGAGAAGCAGAGTGGGCTGGCAGGGAGGCTGAGGTGGGAAAGGTGAGAAAGCAGCAGGCAGCGAGTGTAGTGAAGTAGCATCGGCTTGCTGCAGGTGCCCCCTCTTTCACTTAGCACAGGAGATGCCCTATAATTCAATTCAAACCACTTTCCACTTTATTTCCCATGAAGAGATTTTCAGCAAGGGTTTTTCAATCCACTTACTTGATTCTAATGGATGTGACGACCTCCCCCCCCCCCCTCCCCCAGATCCAGCCATCTTTGGGTCAAAAAATTTAAATAATAAAAAAAATCCTTTTAACATCTGTTCTAATGACCCATATAATTTCTTACCAACCCAAGTATTTTTTGTGAACTCCACCCAGAACTCTGCTCTGATGTGCATCATATGTTTAATTGAATTTACTTTATGATGCGATGCGGGTTTGAAAATCAGCTTTAATTTAATAGTTTCAACTGCATTGTAATTATCCTGGGAGCCGTGTGACCCGCGGGATGATGCGCTTTGGTCAACAACCAACTATGTCTGCATGTGAATTAGTACACAATCTCATGACAGTGTTAAGCCTACGTATAATGAAGGGGGCTGGGGGGGTCCATTCAAATGTCCTCTCTCTCCATTGAGAGTAATTCCCTTAATGGAAGGAGCCATGATTAGTCTGAGGCTGTTTGGAAATGGGTGAAGGGGGAATAGAGAATAAGAGAGTGAGAGGGGGAAAGAGCAAGATAATCTCTTTTATTTTATTTTTACTAATTCCATTTGACCCCCCCCCCCCCCAAATATGTTGTTTTTCCCCATTTTAATTTAGGGGTTAGGATTGATATGTATATCCTATCGTACTACTGTAATTGGAGAGTTGTCCGGAGTTCTTCTGTGGTGTTTTATGGCTGTTGGCATCCTTTATGTTGCATTACCGCCTCCTTCTGGATTCTACTGTTGTTTCCCTACATTCTGTCCCCTTCTCATCTCCTCCCTCTCATCTCCTCCCTTGTCTGGAGTTGCTGTCTGTCTGTTTGTCACTATTGTCGTCAACTGTGACATCAATTGTGACATCACAATTGCTTGAGTGACATCATCAGTGATGACATCACCCACTGATGACATCACAATTTGCATCACTGATGGCATCATCACTGATGACATCACTCACTGATGACATCTCAATTGGCTAATCTGCCTGTGGTCGCCATCAAAGGAGCTCGCCTGTCTGATTTTGGGGCAGATCTCTCTCTGCTTTGTTCAAAGCTCAACAGCCATGGTCAACCCAGACATACCTGAGGCCTTTCAACTGAGGGCCTGGTATGACGAGAGCTAAGCTCTAAACGGCCACTCCCTGACAGAGACGAGGTCAGCGGGCAACGGTGCTAAGGGTCAACTGGAAAACACTGAGCGTTAAGGATGATGTCATAATAACCACTGATGATGTCATGTCATGGCCCCACAATCGTCAAGTGATCATGTGGCATGAGTTGACATGAGTTTAGTCACAAGCCCAAATCCCAGAGTCTCCACCCACAGGTGACTTGGCTCTCTCACACAGCCTCTTCCACATGTTTCTCAAAGTGAAAAGCAAGTTGTGAGGTGACGTAAGGGTCCCACACAAGACCCCCCCCCCCCCCGTCTCAAAAACACCCCAATCAAAAAATCTAGGCCTGTTTACAATTATGAAATCATTTAGCTGACTACATTAATTTGGACTACTTTTGATTTTGATAATTAGGCCTACTTTTATCGATTTCAGCCAAATTATGGAAAATTCTGCAATATTCCATGTTTTAATTGCATAATTCCATCCTTTTTTCTGCAATGCGGAAATCCTACGGCCCTCAGAATGAGTAGGAGAGAGACAGACATACAGTATATACATACTAATGTACACAGCTTCTCTAAATCTCCTCCTCCACCTGTCTGAGTAGGAGAGAGACAGACAGTATATACACACTAATGTACACAGCTTCTCTAAATCTCCTCCTCCTGTCTGAGTAGCTGGCTGAGCTGGCTTTAACGCAGCACTATATTGAATAAAAGCTTGTTTCAGAGGTCATCCGCCATGCTTTCTCTGTGTGTACCGACGGGGCTCACTCACAATGGGCCCATTGTCACGTCTTACGAAACACTATTATTTCACTCCCAACAAGGGCTTTCCGACATCAAGAGCTCTCAAAGCTCCCGTTTCTATCGCCTCTTCGTGATTGTTTGTCTGAGAAAAGATCCAGACGTCTGATCGACAAAGACATCTTACAGCGCGACATATACACAACGGCAGGAATCAGATCTTTGAACCGTCGCAATCGTCGTTTGATCCTTCCTAATACTGAGGAGATGGTGCGTCGGCAAACTGAGCCCCGTTAAACATCAAATGAATCGGGGCATTGCCGGTTTCTTACATCAGAATATAGAGAGAATTAAACGTGTCTCTCTCTCTCTCTCTCTCTAGCACTGAATTAGGCCTACAGCCAGCTCAATTACACTAGTGCTGTCTTTTTGTGTTGTACGGAGGAGGGTGGGCACAACGTGTCAGCCCCCCAATCAATAATAAAGTAATAGGGGAAGTTGTGTGTAATGACTAACTAGCCCGAGGCCAAAACAGCAAACGGACCAGCCGATAACTGAAAACGGTACGGCAATTAGCTCTAATTGCTAATTAGCAGCCAGCCACATTCGATTCTTTTGACTATAACCGCTCAGTGGTTCAATTAAAAGCCTGCTTAATGGAATTAATATAAGTGTGTGTGTGTGTGTGTGTGTGTGTGTGGGGGGGGGGGGGGGCGCCAGCGTGAATAAAGTTTTCGTTTTCCATGACATCTGCTTGTAGAGCACAGCAATTTATCCCCAACTCAAATCCTAATAATGAGTCAATATACAGTATGGCTGACTGTTTGCTTTTGGGTACATTAGCTATGGGCTTCCTGAAACTCCGCAGTGATTGTCCTTATTAAAGGATCAGTGTGTTTGGGAACGAGCTAATATGAGTAAACAACACAGTGTTTACCCAACCGCAGCAGAGGATGTTGACCAGATGATGTAGGAAGGACTTGGGCGGCTCTCTACCGCCATCTAGTGGCCAAGTGCATTCATCACAGCCGAGAGACACTGGCCTGATTCATTGGGGCGAATTCACCACTACACGGTCTTTCTCCTCATGCAAACTGGGTGTATGTTGTCCAGTTCGCCTCAGGGTGGCGCCAAAGATATTCCATTGATACAAGGCTGCTCACTCACTGCCACTTATTAGAAGTGTGTAAATTACAGCTTGATACGATGATTGAACATTCACTTGTCATTCTTGTTATGAAATGCTCCAGCATCGACTGGCACTGATTAGGTGGAGTTATAAATAGCATTGTGTGATGTCATATTAGGCCCAACAATAATTGCACATAGTCCTATTGGACATAGTGACATCTGTGTACTCTCTCAAAAACAGGCCAATCAACATGTCATTAGTAGAAGAATCGATATCAGTAATGAGGGATGTTCTAAATTGGCACTAGAGCCTAGTTACGCGTTGGGAAGTAAACATCAAAGAATTTGGCCAACGGCGCTTCAATTAACACAAAAAGTACAGATTTTTTACATTCAGTTTGACCCTAATCTATTCTAGCACAAAAGTGCTTTTCAGAGGCGTCCGGGTAGTGTAGCAGTAGATTCCCTGCCTAACAACACGAAGGTCGCAGGTTCGCACCCCGTGTTACCTCTGGCTTGGTCGGGCGTCCATACAAGCACGATTGGCTGGTAATGTGTTCTTTCTCTTTTACTTAGTGAACCCTAAAAGGAGCCAGCAGTTGAAGTCTTCCCTTTATAAATAGCAGATTATTTTTTATGTAATTGTTTTGTAGCTATAATTTTACAGCATTTGTTTGTGACATTAAGAAAAGTGCTATGTAAATGCATTATTACTATTGTTAGCAGTAGTAGTACCGTTAGTGTCATATAATTATCATTTTTTGAATTACCACATTATAATTATCTTTATTATGATGTGAAAAGGCTAAAGTTGAGGATTAAATCAGCTCACCTCTCCTCCAATGGCTGTAAGGGGCTGGTCAAGTTGATGGTTTCCATGGTGATCTCCACTTTGCGGACGCTGCCAAAGAAGTCTGTGATGAGGACACTTCCCGGGTCCCGCAGGAACAGGTCGGTACGGTGGCCCGGAGTGGACACACACTGACTCTTGGGACACACTTTGAACTGCAGGGAAACACCCAAAAAAGCAAACAGTAGATCAGGTATATGCAGCTTCGTTTCCCGTGTAGTTCGATTGGCAGGGCACACTGTCAGGGTCACAAGGTTCATTCCCACTTAAGTCACACACATAGTGACTTGAGACTCATCCTCAAAGACTTGAGACTTGACTTGGACTTGAAGGTTTGGGACTTGTGTGAACAATCTTTATTTTTATTTATTGTATTTCTCTGTGCATTAACATGAAGGAACTGTCTACTAATGTCATCTCTAATCATTGCTGCTACTGTATTCTAATAGATAAGGAGTGAGGATAATACAGTACATGCTTTGAATTCCTTCGTTTTAGCTATGCAGTGTTCTAAGCAGACCGGATGACATGCAGCAGATGATAGAACGCTCATCCATAGGGACTAGGGACTTGTGACCAAAGACTTGAGACTTGACTTGGACTTGCCCCTCAAAGACTTGATACTTGGACTTGTGACCAAAGACTTGAGACTTGACTTGGACTTGCCCCTCAAAGACTTGATACTTGGACTTGTGACCAAAGACTTGAGACTTGACTTGGACTTGCCCCTCAAAGACTTGATACTTGGACTTGTGACCAAAGACTTGAGACTTGACTTGGAGTTGCCCCTCAAAGACTTGATACTTGGACTTGTGACCAAAGACTTGAGACTTGACTTGGAGTTGCCCCTCAAAGACTTGATACTTGGACTTGTGACCAAAGACTTGAGACTTGACTTGGAGTTGGACTTGCAAAAAATGACTTGTGAGCATCTCTGGTATGCAGTGAGTGCACTTATGGTAAATCAATGTCTTTTTTCTAACGTGTTTTATTGTAGCTGGCTGCTAGCGTGCTGCCATGATGTTCTGATGGGGGTCAGAGAATTTGAACAGTCAGCCGGTGGTGGAGAATGTGTCTCCTCATATTCACATTACTGATTACCAACAGCATCGACCATGGCTAGAGCTGAAGGTGGATACATGCGTGGGGCGTGGTTGTAAAATGAAACGACAACACACTGGGCAATGTGGAGGAGATCACAGGCACAGAGACTGACATTTGTGTGCATGTCCTCTTCGATGACAATTATCTATCAGTGCCTGGATGCTACCACTCGTGGGTTCATCCTCTTGAGTCCACGATTCATCTGTGCGTCATCATCTGACCAAGCTCTAAGAAAAGAGAGCAAATCATTAGATCAAGGTGAACCTTATCTCCCTCCATCAGTCAAATGGCTCTTGAAAAAGGGGGCAGATTTGGTGGAGGATCTGGTGAGGAAGGTGGAGGCAGGCAGGCAATGGATCAACATGCAAACCTCTGCAGCCCGGGATGGGGGCGGGGCCAGGGAAAACCATCGTATTGATCCTTAACGAACAGAGAGTGCATCTTCTTCAGAAGCAGCATCATTGGAAATATGAATATGCATTAATAGTCAGAGCACATTGACCAGAGAGCTCAGACTGAGTCCCACATATAGACCAACAACTGAGTTGGTGGTGGTGTGATGTGGTGTGTGTGTGTGTGTGTGTGTGCCTGTGTGTGTGTGTGTGTGTGTGCGTGTGCGTGTGTGTGTGCGTGTGTGTGTGGGGGGGGGGGGGGGGGGGGGGCACCCTGGGGCCAGTCTGTCCCTGCAGGGGTGTGAACGATGAAAGGGGGGTGATGCTGTTTGTTGAGGGTGAGCCCGGCCCAGGGTCAAAGGTCAACCTCAGCACAGTGTTATCCATTCCGTTTCAAGTGGCGAGTCTGCTGAGGGAGCGCCCCACTGCTTTCATCTGCCTCCTTCAGGACCACAACAGTGGAAAGAGATGCTACTGCCTCACTAGTCTCACAGTAGCCAGCCGTAGATACAATTCAGCTACGTCTACCCCCGAGACTAAAAAAGAGGCGTGACAGACATATGAATTGACCAACCACAGACGGCATGCCGGACTTCCGTATCAGCCCAGCCAATCAGATTTCGCCGCAGGCTTTCTGACGGGCGGAAGCCGGACATTTTTACTTGTGATTCAGACCCTCCCTCGCTGGAAGCATGCTGACGTGAGATGTTGGGTCTGACCATTCTAAAATAGATGTTTCAAGCCACAAAAACCTTTCACAGGAACTGAGTCACTGAGGCACAGTGTCCATTAAGATAATGTAGAAGAAGAGAAAAGTCTCCCACATGAATAGTGCTTCTATTCACAGCCTGGCTCCTCAGAAATGAATAAAGGGTTGGAAGTGAATGTTCTAACACAGCGGTTCCCAACCTGTTCTGACTCATCGTCCACATCCGGCCGTAAAACAGTACGGAGGCCAAATAATGCCTTCTCAGAGCACTTTAGATTTTAACGATAAAGGGAGCTGCCCATCAGCACCGCACAGAAACCCAAAAACTATAAGTGAGAGGCTGTCTGCAATAGGCTAGTTAACAAATAATTGATTGCAAATTAAATAAAAGTATCATTCAACAATGGAGAAAAGCATTTGCATCGATAATAATAAAAATTTGATCCCCCCCCCACCATGAAGATCGCAATACGCGCAGTCGCGCACGTACGCACGCACACACACCCTTACCAGGTCATTCATGTTGGTGGTGCTGGCAGGGTGGATGTCTTCCAGGAACTCCAGCAGGTAGAAGGTGTAGCGGTCCATCAGGTGAACTCCTATGGCCAAATCAGGCTGGTGCTGGAGAGGGACAGGGAAAGACAACATAGGATCACTTTTTTACCAGCATCTCTTCTGCACTCATATGCAGCGGAGGCGCTCGGTGCCATTTTTCATTTGGGTTCAAAATGTTTCAGACCCAGGTTCTAAACGACGCTGGTCTTAGTTTGGATATTATAACAAAGTCACAGCACAACATGTTCTCTCCCACAAATGATGCAGTCTCCCTTTGGGACAATCAGTACCAATTAACCAATATGTCACCTTGTTTTGACGTGTAACTGCAGTGCCCCCATGAGACAAGCAGTGTGATTTTGAAAATAGCAGAACACTGTGTGTGTGTGGAGATACATCATTATCCCAAGTTTCATTCAAATCCAATTAGTCGCGCACCGAGATGCTGCGTGTGATGGGAAGCCAAACAAACAAACAAACAAAGAAACAAACATCTGACTGGACACGACAGAGACTGAGCTAAGGTCGGGAATAAAATAAAAAACATTCATGCTTAACATTAAAACCGCACGTTTTTCGGCTGTATAGGGGAAAATAGGATAGTACTTAGTGGCAGCAGGGTGGCATTGTGAGTAGAGAGGCCATCCCTCACCCAAAACACCTGGGTTCAATTACTAAAGTACACTGTGATTTTCAAGACACGGTGCTCATCTTCTCGCTGACACACCTCTCTGAATGAATGAAAACAAAAGAAACATGGCTCCTCAGCCCAACACAAATGGGCACCGACATGAAGTAATGAGTATTTTCACAGGCTGTCTTCAAACTCGCCCTCTTTTGCCCTGCCGCTAATTAGTGAGACAGCACGTGTGATGCCGAGTGACACGCGTGTCATTCTGTCATATATGGGGACAGGAAACTGATGTCAAATAGATGACATGTTTCTGCTCAACTGTAAGTCATGTGGACGTGCAGATATCTGTGCAAGGTAAAACCCAGGGGTTTATGAGCTATTATAACAGTGACTCACATCGTTTGGGTTTAAACAGCTAAGACAGCTAATTTACAGTTAATCTCTTTCTTTTCCACAATTTCGAATTTATTATTTAATTCAGATCTGAAAATGGACAGCCTCTTGCACCTTTGAAATAAATAGTTTGTTCACGGCAAACTAAAAATGTTACAACCATGTGAAGCCAGGTAACTCACCAACATGTTACAACCATGTGAAGCCAGGTAACTCACCAACATGTTACAACCATGTGAAGCCAGGTAACTCACCGACAGGGAGTCCTCTCCCACCTGGCTGCTGGCCAGAGCCATGAGGTTTGGAGAGTAGAACCTCTCGTACATGGAGGCTCCCTGACACGTGTCAATGATGAACAGCAGCTCGTTGTACCTGCCCGCGCGTGCACGCACACACACACACACACACACACACACACACACACACACACACACACACACACACACACACACACACACACACACACACACACACACACACACACACACACACACACAGAGAGGATCATAGAGCATGCATGATTATGGTCAAAATGATATTTTCTTTAATAGGATAAATATTGAGATGACAATTATATAACACAATTACTCTTTAACTTGCACCGCAGCCGCAGCGTGTTTGGGCTTTGGAGGAGGGGCATACAGTAGCGCACTGCTGCGAAGGAAAGGGGTGCGCTGGATTTACAACACAAGACAAAACCAGAGCAACATTGCTAAATGGAAGGCGTCACGTTTGATCTCGATTTTCTTGTTTTCATGATCGCGGGACGGCAAAATCTGAATCACGATTAATATTCACTGAATCGTGCACTCCAGCCCTACGGGATCATAATAATAATATTCTCCAACAAGATGATTGAGGCACACACTGCCGACATGCCACAGGTCCATTTGTTTCAATCAGACACAGCATAACAACGCACAACCTTCTACTCATTCTTCATACTGCAGTTGCTATAACCAAGAGAAACCAACTGCTTCGTTTAGTTCCCTCCCAAGTCCCAACACAGCCACGCACACACTATCTCCCACCCTTCCTCCCTTTCTCTATCAAAGGGCAATTTCCCTGCATGCAACTTCCTGCCGTCGTTTAGCCAAACAATAGAAGGCTCTTGTGTCCAGTAACAGTTCACTGAATCCACTTCAAATGGCCCAGGGCAGGAATTGTACAAGGCTAAAAGGCCAGTAGTACCGTGGATGTCCTGCAGGGTGGCCGTAATGACCCTTCTAAAATTAACTCCCGCCACGGTCAGGTTGGCATGCCCTGTTTTCAACTGGCACATGGTGCCCTTAAAAGAAAGTTGTGGATTTCCTCCACAGCAAACGCAGCAAATAAACAAGCTAGCAGCCTACATATGAGCTAGCAGTCTACATATGAGGCATTTAGGGAACCTCTGTAAATTGTCACGTCTACCGATAGGCAGACGCTGCGAGGTGTGTAGAGGACATCTAAATAACAAAGTCTCCAAGGTGGCTGGAATTTGGCAGTTCAAGCCTGCAATTACTGCTGTTATCCAGCGGGGGCCCGGGGGGGGCCGCCTGCGACGCAGACCCACTCTGATACAGACAGGATTGATTGGTGGGCAGGATAATAGGGGCACTGCTACCGGAAAACTATTCAAGCTTGTTTAGCCTCTCGCGATTCACAAATTAACCACCACAGCACCTTGAAAGGTAACAGGAACGCAGAAACAGTCCATTAAATACAGGGGCTATATCTAGCTCATGTTATTAGAGAAACTCTCTGTCCCTCCCTCACACAAAAGGGTAGGCAGTGCAGTAATTCAGTGCAGTAATTCTTGGCATAATGAGATGTGACAGTTAGAGCTGGGTATTGGTTCAAATTTCAAGAATCGATTCGATTCCGATTCACAAGGTTCTGAATCGATTAATCCCGATTCGATTCGATTCCGATTCGATTAATTTCAATATCGATTTGGTTAGTGATACCATAGACATGTTTTTTTTAGCTGTAACCTGAATTACATGACTATCCAGTTATGTAACACAGGGGTTCCCAACCTTTTTTGCGCCAAGGACCGGTAGATACATGGGGAAAAAAGTTGCGGACCGGTTGTCAATTTTAATGGTTTTAGTTATATACATACATATATTTACCCACCAGGTGGTGAAAAAGGGTAAATAACAGCCTTTTCATCTGTCAATAAAGACACTTTCACAATTATGAACAGTGATTTGATTTCAGCCTATATAATTTCTAAAAGTAGATATTAATGATCAAACATTTCCATTTATGTAGCCTACAGTATTTATGTTTTTGTTTCAACTACAAACATAAATAAACGTCAACTTGAAACTATGTTTCCACTACCACACACAGCCTATAATATTATAGCCTATGTTTAATAAAAAAAAAATATATATATATATTTTTTTATAAAAAAAATCGATCTTTGGACATATGAATCGATATCAAAAGATTAAAATAAAAATCGATTAAAAATCAGAGAATCGATTTTTTTTTAACCCAGCCCTAGTGACAGTATTTCAGTCAGGTCACGTGTCATGGAAGACAAGTGAGATTCATCCCAGTAACAAACAGTTACTCTGTTAGACTGTGCATTGAAGGTGTCCTAACAGAGCTGGACTCTGTGTGTCAGCGTGTTCGCTGCTTCATTTGTGTGTGTGATGTTTTTTTTATTGTTGCCATGAGCAGTGCTTACGTGAATGACACTTTGCACTCTTTGATGGTCCAAATATTTTGTTAAGCAAATCTCTTACAACAACACTGTGTGCGATCACAGCACTTTACACTTTCCATCTATGTAAATATAAGTGTGCGTGTGCCGTTCGCTGAAGAAGAATGTCACTATTGTGTTTTGCCTGGTGTGCGAGCGCACACTGAATTTGCCTTATGCAGGTCTCTTATTGGGGCTCTGCGCTGCCTAAACAGTGAATAATACCGTAATTCCCCTAAACACTGCTCATGGCAAAAAAGTGTTACACATGAAGAAACACACACGCACACACGCGCGCGCGCACACACACACACACACACACACACACACACACACACACACACACACACACACACACACACAAATATTTTCCTCATGTCCATAAATGAGGTTTCCTGTCATTATATTATGCATGCTGCTGAATGTTGACATGCTGCACAGCTAACTGCCCCTCAGGGGAAAGGACCAATTAAACAATACATGATTTGGTCTTGTTTGCATGACGATCTTCTCTTTAGCTCAGCTTTAACATTCTCATTCACCTCAGTCCAAGAACGCACATTAGCCCAACTCATTTTAAGGAGTTAAATTGGCTCCCCGTTGAAAGTAGAGTACAACAGTTGAAACTTATCATGGTCTATAAAATATTACATGACCTTTGTCCTATTTATTTCACCAAGTACTTTCAGTTTGTTCGGGACATTCACAGCCTGAACACGAGGGCTGGTGTAGCAGATTTGAAACTACCCAATCTGAAAAGCAGAAGTACATTCCTCTATAAGAGAGAGAGAGGGGGGGGGTCAGGATGAGTGGAACAAGATCCCAAGATCCCTAATGAAATGAAGTCATTCTCTGAATGGTTTTAAAAACATTCTGAAAAAATTCTTACTGAGTAAGCTAGAGTAATGTTGGTTTATATCTCTTGTTCTTTTTATCCTTGACTGTTCTGTATTGTTTATTTGATGTTACGCGTTACTGTATGTCATGTTTTTATAAGACCAGGGACCATGATGTAAATAAGTGTTTACACTTTTGTGTCATCCCTTGGATTTTGTTGTTCTTCATCCAAAAATAAAATAAAATAAAATCAATCAATCAATCATTTACCTTCTTTTCTGCCACATCTGCTCAAAAGCATCGGCCAACTCCACGTTACTAATCTCCTCAGAGTCCTGGAACTTCAGGAAGCCGTTCCCTCCGTGACCTGTCCACAAACAAAACACAAAAACACACTGAAACTTTGATTGTTCAACCTTAAACCTTGTCGTGACTCGTGTTCCCCATGCAGCTCTCTTCAGCTATCAGTGTTCCAAATCGTACTGGGAAGGAATCAGCGGGTTCGTGGTTTGATGCGTGGCGTTTAAATGTTGAAATGTGTTTTTAACGTCTGCCACTCGTCGGCACTAGTCTCAAACACATGCAACAGCACTTCCTTTCCATTCAGACTGATGAGATAATTGTGCCAATTGCAGTGTAGACAGGTGGATGTGAAGCTTCAGGCGTTCATGTCCAGCACACAGGAATACCTCGGTATATTACAGTGAGGTGTAATCTTTCACACTTGAACATTCAGATAGCGATGGAGCAAATCATAACTCTGGAACTGTGGAAATCTTGAAGGTAGGAGGACATACGAACATCCAGCCAAACGCTGAGTACATTCTGAGTGGGCGCGTCTCACTTTCTCATGACTGGGAAAACGCTAGCTGTTACTCTGCTATCGCTCTCTCCACCTACACATTATCACCCACAGACGAATGCAACAAGTTCACACCTGTTGTCAAAAGGCATTCTGGGAAACGCAGGGACATCACTAACTGGTGTAGAAGTAGACATGGCAGACTGAGGAAAGGTGAGCCCACCCCAATAAAAGTAAAAACAGCACTACATCAGGAAGATAAGTGATGGAATGCATTGGACATCACAGATTGGTGATATATGAGAGTGTAAGACGGGGGGTTCTCAAAGTGCGGCCCCCCGGGAACGTTCCTGGTGGCCCACGATGAGTTAGGTGACATGATGGTATTTGGTCCGATTCTCGATACGTTTTTTTAGCGAGCTCGGTTTTAAAGCCAGTATCATTACAAAACGTAAAGAAAGTATCATTACCAGAGCTAAGGCACCCGCTGGTACCAACCACCATGTCATGCTAGTTTGTCGGGAAGGGGGCTAAATAACGCTCCCAAGTTAAGTTAATTTTGACGAGGGGGGGGGGGGGACACTTTCAAAGGTGTCCTCTTTTTCACAGCAAATGTTGGCAGGTATGGTGTGTGTGTGTGTGTGTGTGTGTGTATGTGTGAGAGAGTGAATGAGTGTGAGAGAGAGTGAGAGTGTGGCTGTGTTTCGTTTTCTCCAGTAGAAAACACAACCTCTCTCACATGATTCACAGGCATGACTTTTAGTCTAGAACAGACTATTAAAGAAAAGATTTGTTTTGGAATTCATTTGTTTTCCGTTTTTGCTTGGGGCGGCCCTCAATCCAATGTTGGATCCCTAAATCGGCCCCCGATTTCACACCGAGCCCTGCATGGTGTGAGAGTATGTGATGGTGTCAGAGTATGTGATGGTGTCAGAGCATGTGAAGCCCTGCTTGGTGGGAGAGAGAGAGTACTGTATGTGAAGGTGGATCTGTCCTTTCGGTACCGGTCAGGTAGATGAGGATGTTGCTGCGGTCGTCAGACAGGAGGCGTTTGGAGCGCGGCGTGCTGGGCGGCAGCCTGCCGGTCAGAACGCGCAGAAAGTTCTCCACCGTCACCTGAAAACACACACACACAGCAGGGAAACCGCAGCTCCATTTCAGAACAGAGAAGGACCGGACTGTGATACATTATCAAATGCAGCTCTTCTCCTTCACTGAGAGGAGTTTTCTATTTTTGATGAAACGGTAAACAGTGAAATGAAAGACTAACACAAAGACAAAATTGACACACTAACACAAAATTGAACCCCTTTCATTTGAGTACTGCAGCAGCGCAGTAGTGTCAGCTTAAGGTAAGAGAAAAACACTTTTTGTCCTGCTCTACTTATCTTTTAATTAAACCTGCAAAAACCAATTACTCTTTGTTGAGTTTTTTCCTCCCCCTTTTCCTCTTTTCCCCACCTCTTCATCTTTATCAGCGTTTCTTGTACATTGTCGGCTGGCTTCAGCGTCCTGACTGACTGTGTGTATTCTTATTTCAACAAGCGGCTCAAAGCAGGGTCAATAATCAGAAGCAAAGCAGCCAGCAGGGCTCTTAGTCCAGAACAAACAAAGCACTTAGGTGCCCCTCTATTTGAAGATGTGTCTGATATCAAGTCATTTCCTGTTCAACAGATACTGAGCAATCAGTGCTGGAGGACAGCAACCGCGCCGCCCTCCGCTACACCTAGGTGGGGTTCACTGACTGCAAACAATCTTAATAAGTGATCTAATCAGCTAATGAGGTGTGTGTGTGTGTGTGTGTGTGTGTGTGTGTGTGTGTGTGTGTGTGTGTGTGTGTGTGTGTGTGTGTGTGTGTGTGTGTGTGTGTGTGTGTGTTCGTGTGTCATCATGGCAAAATGTGGTAGTAGCGGGAACTACCACAGAAGCCATTTTGGATACTTGACAGATGGACATAAAGTCTGTCTGTCTGTGTGTCTGTCTATGTGTCATTGTGTCTGTCTGTCTGTCTGTCTGTGTGTCTGTCTGTGTGTCTGTCTATGTGTCATTGTATCTGTGTGTGTCTGTCTGTCTGTCTGTGTGTCTGTGTGTCTGTCTATCTGTCTGTGGAAGGATTTTGTGAACGAGATAGTGTCACGACAAGCGTGAAACATGCAGTCAGGAAACTTTACAGGTGTATTGTGTCGTTTACATCGAGTAGAAAACAAACCGACAGGCTAAGACGGACAGTTTTTGCAGCGTGCAACTGAGTGTGTAATTGTGTGAGTGCCCGACAGGGTGAGACCAACCTCGTATCCCCGGTAGTCCACCTCCACGTCGTCACCGTACACGTTCAGCTCCATGTTTTTGTGGCTGAACACCGTGGCAGGTTTGGGGTTTCTGTGGTTACAAGCCATGTCGTCTGCCAGCATCAGAACGATGTGGCTGGGAAACACAAAGGAACAGGGCTGCTTCAAAATGACGCAATGTTTGATTTACGGATCGCTTCTTGATAGTAAGTGAAAGGACCAGTGCCAAGTGTCAAGTGGCAAATGATGTAGTGAAACGGACTGACAGTAATAAGGGTCAAATGAGGAGAGGAGTGTGGCTTTGAGAGTGTTGTGTTGAACATACAGTATGTTCATATTTTGACACACATTTGATTATTTAACAGGATTTTGCACACATGAACCATATCGTGATCTATATTGATAGAGAAGAATCCTTATGATCATTATTGTGATATTGATTTCAACCATATAGCCCAGCCCTAACCATATACACACAACACAACACAACACCACACCACAGTACACTGACATGACATGTGGCACAAGGACAACAGGACCTCACATTAAGTGCAAGCACAGTAACAGTCATAATAATAGACAGTAGTAGTACAGTAGGTTTCATCTCAACCAATATTTCACCCGGTATTTTAATTGTAATAATAATACAGATGTTTTTGGCTTGAAGCTGCTGATGGTTATTTAATATCTTTTATATTATTTTTCCATTTTCATGCCACAAAACTCCATGGATTCAGTCTTTCACCAAGAGTTTTCTTTCTCGTCGGGGAGGAAAAGTCTCTGAAACAGCGTAAGTGAATAGTAAACTGTAGACTGAGCTCTGCCACCCATGCAGTGAGCTATCTGCTAACATTATAAACTCACTACATACTACTACTTACTAGCACTGTTTCATGTTATGTACGGTGCGTTTATGGTCCAGCGCAACAAGCTATGAATGGACTCTCGATCGGACTGTCGATCGGCGGCGACGTCAGTCCGATATCCGATATGTGAAATTCGTCAGTATCGGCCCCCGATAACCCATCTCTAAATGTCTAAATTCACCCATTCACACACCAACGGCGTCGGCAGCCATGCAAGGCGCCAACTGCTCGTCGGGAGCAGTTACGGGTTCAGTGTCTTGCTCAAAGACACTTGCAGCCCCCAGAGGAGCAAACCTCGAACCAGGGACCTTCTGATTCCCAGACGACAGCTCTACCTCCTGAGCCACTGCCACCGCATTTACACCATCATGAGACACTAACACATTTCACCCTTCAAGCCACACTAATGACATTGTTTTGGGGTTAGCAGTAACTTCAATTTAAATTCAAATCATTTTGGAACAATTAACACATTGAATGCCAGCCATGTTTTCATTCCTGTAGGTAAGTTGTGCCAGGGGTGTTTTTGACGATTCTGGCTCATTTTAGCAACAGCCGAGGATTCTTTTCTGTTAAGAATTCATGAACACCAATCATCTAAAAATAACTAATAGAATGTGTGCTTTCTCTGTCTAAAAGAGTTAGTTTGCAGAGTTAGTAGTTATGTAGATATTAGCCGTTGAGTACAGCATGGTTTCAGCGTCTGGAAATTTATTCAGAGATAAATGGCTTTTTGTGAAACAGTCACTTTAACCATTCATTTTTGGCATCAGTAAGACCGTCAGACATTCTAAACAATAGTTTTGAACAGTAATTTCCTCCATAACAACAGGAAACACCCCTCTCATTCAAACTCCTCCCTCCGTGTGTCTTCTCCTCCTTCCTCCTGGCTGTACAGCGGGCGTGTCAGAAGCGCTTTTGCTGCTGCCTGCCTGTGTGCCTGCCTGCCTGCTTGCCTGCGTGCGGACGCTCCTTGTGCGAGTCAAGATGGGCCGGGGAATGCGTGGGCGATGGGCAGATGTTGATTATGGCCTTTCTGAGGTGTTTCAAAGTGTGTTTCACCTATGATCTATTTTGCAAATCGCTCTCCGCTCTCTGTGTGCTGCTGCCGGTGCGCGGCCGCTCTCAGGCAAGACAAGTGGATTACTGTAAAATCGCCACGGCATTTCCTTGAACGGCTTGGTCCCGCGGCAGTTTTTTCTTTGATTTCGGTCGTCTGGGGGAGCACTGTCAACACTTAGTGGGTCGGTAAAATAGATTATACACATTATCTTGCTCCAATAGTGATCTCGAAGATGTAAAAGTTGTTGATTGATGTCCCAGCGTCAAAAAAAAAAAAATGTTTATGTAAGACGAGTAAACTCGGCTCTGGCACTTAAGCGTTGGATTATGTAAGACGAATTATTTCGGCTATGGCACTTAAGGTGTTAAATCAATAAATAAAAAAAATACAGTTTTAATCCAGGTTTTAGGAACCTCCATCAGATCAGCAGTGACTGGCTGATATTTGAAAAAATAGGCCAATATTGGCTCCCTAGAAACTAGATTATTATTCAGAATCACTCCACGAACATTAAGCTTTGGATATCTATCTGTACCTCTGCATCAATATCACCATTCAATATGTAAAACTGAGGCAATGAAAGTGACATAAGGAGTCGGACAGTGATATCGTTCTTACCTGTCTGGGATGCCCAGCCTCTTCACACTTCTGTAGACAGACAGAGTATTGGCCACATGGCGGTAGTTGAACCAGAACCTGGATGTACACACCTATCATAACAGACAGGACACAAGTGGGAAAAGACAGCTAGACTCAAGATTCAATAAATGTATTGCCATGTCAACATAGTTGATAGGAATTAGTCTTGGTTCCCTCTCAAAGACAGTGCAGCAGCACACAATATACAAACAATAAACATTAAACACAAAAAGAAACATACAGGAACAGTATCCAACAACAGCATCGTATTAAGCAGAAAGTGCATACAGTTTAAAGTGCTATAGGTCATACATAATGATTCGGTGCAAATGTAGATGTCTTATGGATTGGAGGTAGGTGCTATCTATCGCTGAAGCGAGATGTTCTGCTGTTAATACTCCTGTCTGATGGGAGGAGAATGAAGAGTGTAGTGTGCTGGATGAGAGCGGTCTGCTTGCTAGTAGTGGTAACTGTAACTGTATGTACTCTGCTCAGCCTCTTGACAGGATTGATGGTCATTGAATACTCACCAGCACGGCCCAGTTGTTCGTATGGCCACTACTGAAGAACTGTGTTGCTTTATCCTGAATAACAGAGGTGGGAAGAGAGGAAATACAATTATGTATTTGATCTGGTCTCGTACATTCCTCTATGTCAGTCACTGGTTCTCAAAGTGGCCTTGAGGGGGCTCCCCAGCAAAAAGGGGAATACTTTATTTTCACTATAATTCCACCCATGTGTAACACAATGAGATAATGCATGACTGTTTTGGTCATGATCGTTTCATACACTTTCTGTAATAAAACGTCTAAAAGCAAAAATCTTATCAGTTGGGGGACCCATGGGACAAAATCTTACAAATGGGGGTCCATGGTCTAATTTGTGTCAGTTTAGGGGTCCTTGACCTGAAACAGCTTCAGAAACCGGAACCACTGCTCTATGTACGCTACAAGCTACGAATCTCAACATCAAATATATTCAATCAGTACACAGTGGCTAGCCAGCTTTTAGCCCATTTCAGGACTGTGTTGTCAGTCACTGACTGTGTTGTCACTTGTCAGCTCATAGCACAGTGCTGAAAGGGGCTAGCTAGCTTCATGACAGCACAGGCGGCTAACATGACAGCGATATTTCAAGCAAAATACAGCGTGAAAGACGCAAACCGACCAGATATTCAGACATGCATGACGATAATCTGCACTCACCTCGATGTTCGTGCTGTCCACTGATACGTAGGTAAAAAATAAACTGAATAATATAAGTGTTTTCATTGTGCAGCGCCTAACGTTAGCTGTCACAATCACAATCAACAAGGAAGTGGAGAGAGAGAGAGGCACCGCCCAGAGGTCAGAGGAGTACTTCCTGGTAAACACATTTCAAAATAAAGGTTCAGACGAGCAGGCTCAGTAAGGATCAGTCAGTGGAAAAAGCATCAATTTCCAACTTGCTAAGGCCAGAGCAAGCTGTTCTAGCATGGGTTGGGTATGTATGCCATATCTGTTCACAGGAAAATGTTGTCACAATCGATTTAACAAGCTGGTAAATCGTCATTTTCTAGAAAAATAGCTCACTGGCATAAATCTAGCCTCACAATTCGACTACTTGAACAATGAGTAGCCTACACTCAGTTGGTCCTTTGCTGGGAGAGGCTGGCAAGCGAGACTTCTGAGGCTACATGATGCCTCAGTTCCTCCCAATGGTTCCTCCACTAAAAACAAAAACTAACATTTCGTGTTTTCAGCTGTGTTTTGGTGAAAAAAATATAATATTTTGAAGAACCTTTACAAACAAATTAAGGTAATTCTTGCTGTCAGGTTAACAGATATTTGGAAAGATGCAGCATGTAATATAATAATGTGCATATTAGGCTATATGGCAGATTTCAGCCAATATATTGTAGGCTACGTTTGTCTCATCTCGTGTTTGTAACAGGAAAAACAGGATCTCACATAGGCCTACAACGCAAAAGGAAGTAACTGGCACCAAACTAGGGCTGCAAACTAATATATTCGATTAGTCATTTGGTCTATAAATGTCACAATGGTGAAAAATGTTGACCACTTTTTCCCCAAAGCCCAAACTGACATCTTCAGTCTTCTTTTGTCCTGACCAACTTCCACAACCCAAAGATAATCAGTTTACTGTCATAGAAAACCAGAAACGAGAAAATATATTCACATTTAAAAAGCTTGAACAAGAGAATTTTTGAATAAAAAAAAAGTCCAAACAATTAATCCATTATAAAATAGTTGCTGATTAATTTTGCTGATCGACTAATCAATTAAATCTACTAATCATTGCAGCTCTACAGCAAACATATTGTGGCGATTCTGGGTTTTAGCTAGGAACTGATGTGTGGGGTTGTTCCTGGGGGAACGGTGTGTTAGTGGGACTTCCTGTCTGAGGTGAGGCCAGTCTGAATATACGAGGAGGCGGAGTAGACGTGTGTGGAACTAGGAGCTGTGTGTGAAGCCATGAATAAAAGCCTGTACCAACTATAAGTCTCCTGGTTCCTGGACGAATACATGATTCATTACAATATTTACATATTTATACAGTCAGCATTTGTTTACTGTATGGATTCACACAGCATGGCCATAGCTGTACTGTAGATATGGTGTGTGTACAGCAGTGCATTGTTTGGACTGACTAGTTCTGATTCCCCTTGGAGCATGCCATCACCAATAACATAGGCGAGTGCCCTGGCACTGGAACACCTAAATGGAATGCTACACCTGTGTTTACCCTGCTTTGACACATCAAATGGCTGCTGTGAAAAGGGTTTATTGTAGGGGAACTACCACAGAAGAGGTTTTGAGTACTTTGACAGGTCTTTATATGTCTGTGTAAATATTTTGCAAACACAATAGCGTCAAAACAGTGCAACATGCAATCACAAAACTTTACAGGTGTGTAGTTGACATCAAAATGAAGGCGAAGTTTGAAAATGGGCATGATCGGAGAAAGGGGGGCGGGGCGGCGGCCCCCCACATTGCGGCCTCCCCCCCACTTTACACCCCTGGCACACATTCATTTCAAGTTGTTAAGTCGTTTTAAGTCACGGCTGGTGTGATGATCCCATTGCAAGATGGTCACGGAGTTGGCTGGGCACCGACGAGTTGGCTGGAGGGGATGTTTTCGCCCCTGTTTGTCTGTTGTCTGTTTGTTGGCAGGATATCTCAAAACAGATTTGCATGAAACTTTGTAGAAAGGTTGGTCATGGGCCAAGGATGAACTGAATAACTTTCCACGCCCACTGGCCAAAAGGAGGTGTGGCAATGGCGGTAGCCAATCACAAAAAGGTGCCTAAGTTCCAAACGGATTCACGTAACACGCCGGAGGTATGCACTCTGCCGAGGGCCCTCTGGTTTCATCCTGTTAACAGTTCCTAAACCAGTGACTGTGTCTATTTCCCACAAAGTTCATCCCCGCGAGTCTCGTCTCTCATACATAGATATTTCTTTGAGGTTCATGTGCACAATTCTTGACGAAGCGTTTTTCGCCTTGGGCTACCAATGCAGGTGCAAATAAATGTTTTCCCCAGGAATATTTCACTGTACAAAGACGGTTGTTTGGTGTTCCTGGGCACAGTGATTTGTTTGAGGGACCGGGTGCTTTAATTAACTGGTTCTGTGTGCTGTGCATCATGTGGCAACTCATTTTAGAACATGAGGGGTTAGATACAGTACAGCTTCAATTAGAACATGAGGGGTTAGATACAGTACAGGTTCAGTTAGAACATGAGGGGTTAGATACAGTACAGGTTCAGTTAGAACATGAGGGGTTAGATACAGTACACGTTCAGTTAGAACATGAGGGGTTAGATACAGTACAGGTTCAGTTAGAACATGAGGGGTTAGATACAGTACAGGTTCAGTAGAACATGAGGGGTTAGATACAGTACAGGTTCAGTTAGAACATGAGGGGTTAGATACAGTACACGTTCAGTTAGAACAGGGGTTAGATACAGTACAGGTTCAGTTAGAACATGAGGGGTTAGATACAGTACAGGTTCAGTAGAACATGAGGGGTTAGATACAGTACAGGTTCAGTAGAACAGGAGGGGTTAGATACAGTACAGGTTCAGTTAGAACAGGAGGGGTTAGATACAGTACAGCTTCAGAACATGAGGGGTTAGATACAGTACAGCTTCAGTTAGAACAGGAGGGGTTAGATACAGTACAGCTTCAGTTAGAACATGAGGGGTTAGATACAGTACAGGTTCAGTTGTCGCTTCATGCGGTTCTAGTTCAGCACCATTCTCTTCTCCTATGGCCAGATTTGGCTGACCGTGCAGGAGGGAGAGGAAACAAGCAAATCTTTAACCCACGGCACAGTGGTGTGGCCATACAGCTCCATGGCACCACACCCCCACCACCCACATCCCCCCTAGCCACTCCCCCTATACCCACCCCTCGATTCCCGACTCTCTACCACTTTCCTATCCCTAGTAGCTACGGGCCCTTTTCCCTCGCTCCGCCCCCCTTCTTTGCCCCCCCCCCCCACCACCACCACCACCACCACATCCATATCCCCCTACCCACTCCCCATCCCCAAACCTCCAATCCTGACTCTCTATGACCTTCCTAGCTACCGCTCCTATTCCCAGTAAACTCACCAAACATCCTTGAGTGACTGACTGAGTGTCTTGACTTCGCCATTCTCTGACCCCGGGGGGGTCTGCTGGCCCAGCGCCGTGGGAAAAACAGATATGCGACAGCTTGTCCTCTAAGTATGACAGTGTTGCCTTAATTGATGAGGACATTTGTAATGACAAGTGACATGGATATATTATATTGGGGGGGGGGGGGGGGGGGGTGAATGAGAGATCCAGGGTTAGATACTGGATGATCCCTTCATGCAATTCAGATCTAGCAGGACAGCACATCAGTTCGTGGACTGTGGTAGAATGCAGCATCAACACGTCACGCAGGGCGCCTTTAAATAGAACAATTTGCCTGTCTGCCAAACACTTAATCCTCCTGCACGCCTCCTGCTCTGACTTGGGACATCAGTCTCTGCCGCCACAGAGGCGCATCATCATATAGGCTGTTCTCAAACTGTATCACAGCCCACAATGAAAATGCAATGCAAAAAAGAGGTCACTCAAAACGCTTCCCGGCCGCATCAATCTAATCAGCATTCCATTGTCTCTCCATAAATGATAGCGTCGAGGCTATACCTACACGTCTTCTATTCTATTCTGTGCTCAGTGAGCCGTGTTGAGCGGCTGTTAGGCTCATGCATGCATGTTATTCTAGCAGATGGAACGATGAGCATGATAACTTAGACACTGATGGCTCTGTGTGATCTGATGATCTGTGATGTGGTCTGTAAAGAGGACACACGGTCAGCGTGTGCATTCGTCAAGAGGATTACTGGCCTATAAGATCAAATGAGAGGAAATGGACACAAATCCTGGACTGGCTAAAAAAGCCTTGGATTTGTGAGGTCTAAGTAAAACATGTATAAACACCACCACAACAGAGGTGCATGTTCAGTGTGTTATTTTTAGGTTGTTTGAACCGCAGTGACCTGCAGCCAAACACCTGCACCATGTTCTAGTTCTAGTGTTTCACTGAATGACACGTTTTATTGTTTAGACTTATTTAAAATACATGAGGCACAATGAGCGTCTGGAAGGCTTTAAATCACACAGTGTTAATTGCTTCACTTATGCTTAGATGGCTGCCTTTGAATTATGGCCTTAACCTATTTCAGTAGCACCTTTTCATTTGCAGAATACTTTACCCAATTTTCTTTTTTGCACTGACATAGCCTATCTTGCCCATATAAATACAGTGCACCATTATATTAAAATAGTATTAAAATGATTGAACTTATATGAAGACAATCATAAATTAGGCTAACATACTTTCTGAAAATGTAGGCTAATTGATTCCTGCATACTGTTTTCTTTATGATGATGACCACCCTCCTTTTTAGTCATCCTTCCATCACTGATTAATTTAACCAATTCAAAATCTCAAGCCAAGGAAGGTTCCCCTCTTGTCAAGTTTCCAGTTCCAACATGTGAGAAACGCCAAGAAAACACAGAAAGTGTGGCGGTGCGGCGCGTCTTTTGGCACAGCGGCGCGCAACCTCGCGGTGCCAACGTCATGTTCATGTTGGAAGCGGGCGCCTTTGGGAAGACAGACAGCGAGGTGAGCGAGCCACTCATCACCGAGGAGGAGGGTGGCACCGGCACGGCGGCACTGCCTGCAGGAATCCAGCTGTAGAGTCCAGACGCGGAAACATGCGCTGAGAGGCTGGTCGCTCTGATCGTCTGGCGACCGGTTGTTATTTGTTACCAAAGATTGCCCACAGTTGGCTGTTGAACCGCGACAGAAGACACTCTGGACAACTCGCGATTTCAGAAGACACCCGGGGAGATGAATACTAACGATGCCAAGGAGTATCTCGCAAGACGCGAGATACCTCAACTATTTGAGGTGAGATGCCGCCGTGTGCGCTTCGTGGAAAAACAACAATGGGCAGACATGACATAGGCTAATGACTGACTGCGTGATTTTGTGGAGAGATTCATTGCAGGCATCACTCATCAATAATGTGAAGAGCATGCATGGCAGAGTGGTCAAGAAGATCAACATATAACCCCCTTGATTTAAATGATCTAAATGAAGAAAGAAAGAACACTACAGATTATGAATGACAGCTCTTGCAGGCTAAATCGCTGTTTAGGAATGTCCAGATGTGGATGTAACATCAAACATATAATCAAACCCACGCCCCCCCGTCCCTCCCATATTGAAATTGACGTTTGGCGTCTTATTTATTTATTTATTTATTTATTTATTTACTTATTTACTTATTTACTTATTTACTTAATTATTTGCAGCTGCCTGTCAGGACAGCACATGGACCACAGCTCATTCCATTATCATGAAAAATCAAACACATGGGCACAAATAGAATTTGTGATCGAATAATAGGCTACATTTCAGTATCTCCTACATAGTTATTGCAGCAAAACAATATGCTTATATTATTATTATAAATGCATTATCTTGTAAGATTATGATAGTGATACCATACCATTATGGGGGAATGGCAGTACAAAAAAACTGCTTGGTCACAAACACACTGGAATATTATGGTGATATCATATAGCCTAGGGAAAATAACTATTGAGTGCCATAGACAAACTATAAATCCCTATTGGAATATTCTAGGGTTATTATAGTGATACCAACAGTTAATAGATTCCATCAAGTAAGATAAGGTCACTAACTCACTTTTGAGTACACTATGTACTTGTAGGAATATTACAGCTGTATTATATCAATTAATACTCAGGGTGTAGTGAATTGGTTTATCCATTTAGACTGAGTCAAGTGCAATGCAATTGATGTATGCAAGCAATCGGTGTGCATATTCCTTAATACAGACAGTGAGAAATGAAGTGACATCATATCTGCAGTACAATGGCAAGCAATTACCCCTCATAGTAACATCATAATTCATTATCATACATACATATATTGGATTGCATTTGATTGGGGAAAGCATACTGTATTATTGGTCTTGTGGGTGGATGTCTGAAGTCCCAGATGAAAGCATTGTTTTCAAACATAGGGTTCAAGGAGCAAATCTCACGCACACACTTGACTTATCTTTTGGCACCGCCTAAGTTCTCACATTCATCACAGTGATTGGTTTCCCTCTTCTACAAAGCGGGTCATGGGGCGTCTGTGGTTATTTGCCAGGCTGCCTCTAATTCCACGGGCTTCTGACTAAATGAGATGTTTGTTTTCGCCGGTGGAGCCAAGCCAAGGCAACCAGATCTGCACTTCAAAAACGCCAGCTCATTACGTCGGTGCCACGCCGTTACAGAACAGTTCATCATAACAAAGATGTAGTGATCGCTCCGTCTTCACCTCATGGCCTTCTTTGTTTTTCCCCAGAGCCTGCTGACGGGTTTGATGTACTACCGGCCCGATGACCCCATCGACTACTTGGAGGGATGTCTGCAGAAAGCCAGGGAGCTGGGAGGGCCGGACAGGGTGCGGTGGGACACCTTCGTGGGACAGGAGAAGAAGTCCCTGCCACCCATCAACGGGGGCCAATCACGCAGATCCCTCTTCAGGAACGGTGAGCAGCGAGTACCGGCCGGGTGCATGATATTTCATATTCATACTGTACCATGCCTTACCTATCCGGGCACCTTTCCATTATCTTTTGTGCACACTTCATTTCAGTTTGGATATGAAGCTGCTGGCTAGGAATGGATTTTACACTTGTACACTTTCAAAGGATGCAGGCAGTATTACACCTTCAGCTCCTGTTGCCTGGATCCAGACCTTCCAATCCGCCCACTCCACCCAGTTGAGTTTTGGCTGCTTCTGGTCTAGCATCGTGATATGCAACAGTGATTTCTCCCAGTTAAAGAAAACACCTGATTAGCGAATCAGCACAGAGGGAGACACTCAGACTAACGATTAGCCAATCAGCGTCAATAAACAGCACAACGGGCGGGAATAACAGCCATTGACAACTAGTAGAGCCATTACAAATACAGATATCATACCCACAGTAGAGCCAATACAAATACACATATCATACCCACAGTAGAGCCAATACAAACACAGATATCATACCCACAGTAGAGCCAATACAAATACACATATCATACCCACAGTAGAGCCAATACAAATACACATATCATACCCACAGTAGAGCCAATACAAATACAGATATCATACCCACAGTAGAGCCAATACAAATACAGAGATCATACCCACAGTAGAGCCAATACAAATACAGAGATCATACCCACAGTAGAGCCAATACAAATACAGATATCATACCCACAGTAGAGCCAATACAAATACACATATCATACCCACAGTAGAGCCAATACAAATACAGAGATCATACCCACAGTAGAGCCATTACAGATACAGATATCATACCCACAGTAGAGCCAATACAAATACAGATATCATACCCACAGTAGAGCCAATACAAATACACATATCATACCCACAGTAGAGCCAATACAAATACACATATCATACCCACAGTAGAGCCAATACAAATACACATATCATACCCACAGTAGAGCCAATACAAATACACATATCATACCCACAGTAGAGCCAATACAAATACACATATCATACCCACAGTAGAGCCAATACAAATACACATATCATACCCACAGTAGAGCCAATACAAATACACATATCATACCCACAGTAGAGCCAATACAAATACACATATCATACCCACAGTAGAGCCAATACAAACACAGATATCATACCCACAGTAGAGCCAATACAAATACACATATCATATACCCACAGTAGAGCCAATACAAATACACATATCATACCCACAGTAGAGCCAATACAAATACACATATCATATACCCACAGTAGAGCCAATACAAATACAGAGATCATACCCACAGTAGAGCCAATACAAATACAGAGATCATACCCACAGTAGAGCCAATACAAATACAGATATCATACCCACAGTAGAGCCAATACAAACACAGATATCATACCCACAGTAGAGCCAATACAAATACAGATATCATACCCACAGTAGAGCCAATACAAATACACATATCATACCCACAGTAGAGCCAATACAAATACACATATCATACCCACAGTAGAGCCAATACAGATACAGATATCATACCCACAGTAGAGCCAATACAAATACACATATCATACCCACAGTAGAGCCAATACAAATACACATATCATACCCACAGTAGAGCCAATACAAATACACATATCATACCCACAGTAGAGCCAATACAAATACAGATATCATACCCACAGTAGAGCCAATACAAATACAGATATCATACCCACAGTAGAGCCAATACAAATACAGATATCATACCCACAGTAGAGCCAATACAAATACACATATCATACCCACAGTAGAGCCAATACAAATACACATATCATACCCACAGTAGAGCCAATACAGATACAGATATCATACCCACAGAAGAGCCAATACAGATACACATATCATACCCACAGTAGAGCCAATACAAATACACATATCATACCCACAGATATCATACCCACAGTAGAGCCAATACAAATACACATATCATACCCACAGTAGAGCCAATACAAATACACATATCATACCCACAGTAGAGCCAATACAAATACACATATCATACCCACAGTAGAGCCAATACAAATACACATATCATACCCACAGTAGAGCCAATACAAATACAGATATCATACCCACAATAGAGCCAATACAAATACACATATCATACCCACAGTAGAGCCAATACAAATACACATATCATACCCACAGTAGAGCCAATACAAATACAGATATCATACCCACAATAGAGCCAATACAAATACACATATCATACCCACAGTAGAGCCAATACAGATACAGATATCATACCCACAGAAGAGCCAATACAGATACACATATCATACCCACAGTAGAGCCAATACAAATACACATATCATACCCACAGTAGAGCCAATACAAATACACATATCATACCCACAGTAGAGCCAATACAAATACACATATCATACCCACAGTAGAGCCAATACAAATACACATATCATACCCACAGTAGAGCCAATACAAATACACATATCATACCCACAGTAGAGCCAATACAAATACAGATATCATACCCACAATAGAGCCAATACAAATACACATATCATACCCACAGTAGAGCCAATACAAATACACATATCATACCCACAGTAGAGCCAATACAAATACAGATATCATACCCACAATAGAGCCAATACAAATACACATATCATACCCACAGTAGAGCCAATACAAATACACATATCATACCCACAGTAGAGCCAATACAAATACACATATCATACCCACAGTAGAGCCAATACAAATACAGATATCATACCCACAATAGAGCCAATACAAATACACATATCATACCCAGAGTAGAGCCATTACAGATACAGCATTGCACAATAATAGAGATCCCTGCTATTGTGCCGCCTCAGAAATATGTATTAATATAAGACTTTTAGGCCGTGATCAGATATGAGGGGTTTTGATTGAAAGCGTGAGGGCTGATACATGGCTCATGTTGCTATGCAACACAGAGTTTGACAACTTTGGAGCTCTCTAATTATCATTCGCTGGCTAATTTGAGGGAACAAAGAGGATAATATTGTTGAAAAGAATCACAGCTATGTTGTTATGTCTGTTATGTCTGTTTCAAGGCCCTTTTCCTCGACATAAGGCTAAATTAGATTTTTAACATGTTTGACTCGGGCGGCACCGAGGTCAGCATCCAAAAATGTGCCAAAACACCAGCCACACAGTTTGGAGGAGACACACCACACCTGTTGCTACCAAGCCAATGAAGATAACGGCACGGTGGCTCAGTGGTTAGCAGCACTGTTGCCTCACAGCAGGAAGGTCCCGAAGGTTTGAACCCCCGGTCCGTCCCAGGTCCTTTCTGTGTGGAGTTTGCATGTTCTCTCCGTGTTCCCGTGGGTTTCCTTCCCTACCGCCAAAGACGATGTATGTTAGGGTTTATACTCCTCTGTCAGTGCCTCTGACCACGGCGCTGGCAATCAAACTAGAGTTTGGCGCTGGGCGCTGCACTGCGGGAGGAGCCCACTGCTCCTAGTTCTAGGAAGGTTCCTAGCAGAGGATGGGTCAAATGCAGAGGATGAATTTCCCAACAGGGAGAATAAAGAATAACATAACATAGAATAAGGCGCAGACATGTTCAAAAACACGTCACTACATGATCACGGCCTGAAACATGATGACCTGGTGGATGAGTGTGCGTGGTTAATTATTGATCTGACATGACGCGGGGAAAACAAAAGAGTGACTCTCCATTCAGCGGTTATCTACCAGCTGCTTTAGGATCAGCAGGGCGAAGCGATAAGGAAGCCCATGTGGATGCAAAGCAGCTCTCTCATCTGATATCCACTTTGGAAAGCAGAATCACCCTCAAACACGCAATTACACTATTCATTTGCATCGCTTTCCAAAAGATAGAGGATTAGTGAAGTTGCTTCATGATTTTTGCAAGAGAAATCCAAAAAAACGTGTTCAAAAAAGAAAGAAAAAGAAGATATCACATCCAGACCACACAACACACATGAGGAGACGGCAGTCTTTGAGCCAGAGAGAAGTTTGAAGAGCGTTCAGGGCAGATGGGATGTTTCTGCTTGTAAAACTTCAGATTCATCCTGCTTCACTTCATCTTGTGCTTGGTTGCACGATGAGATGTCTTTGCCCTGCGATGCCCCTCTTGGCTGACAGCTGACGTTCAGAATCTGCCATGTTTCATAACATTTGCTGAAAGGAAATGCTGCCTGTCATCACACCTTTTGTGTGATGTCACACTGATGACATCACCGACATCACAAGGGAGCTAGCTCTCTTTGTGTGTAGTGGTTAGCGTGTGCACTTTGGAAGCCGGAGGTTGGCGGTTTGAATCCACCCCTGGGAATGCCCTTAACATGGGTTGCTGCAATTACCATCAACACAACGCCGTTTACACACGTATGACATCATCGGCGAGCTGGCCACCGGCTGCATGACATTATCGCCGAATTAGCCACGACTAGTGGCCACATATGAGATCATCAATGACCTGGAAACTTTCTTTCTACAGACAGACAGACAGACAGACAGACAGAGAGAGAGACATACAAGCATACATAGACACACAGACCGTTTCGGCCCCTGAGTATAGCCACGCCGTAAAAAAGGAACAGTACTGTATAATTAATAGTAAAGTATATAGAGACAGCATTGCTTCTAAATTGTTGATACAATTTAGCAGGTTGGGAATTGCACACAGTGATGCTTTCTATGGCTGCTAAATGTCTTCTCATTGTTGAAACAGTGTAAGAGAGAGAGACCTGAGACAGACAGCTATAATTAACACTATAGTCATGAGAGACGGACCGACTGAACAGAGCAGCCTCATTTCTCTTTGAATTCAACACACTGCCAATTTCCATCTATTTAATGTGTGATGATTGTCAGAACTGTATGATTAGAACAATTTCTATTCCAAAATGGGGTAGACGGACACCATTTGAAATGAAACTACTCTCATGAAGCGATTGGCAGCTCAAAATGAGAACACATTATGGCATTATTTAGTTTGACAGAATGCTGACAGTCAAAAGACCAGA
>NC_139635.1:35755732-35760732 GCF_964638095.1 Poromitra crassiceps
AACCTAAAAGAAAAAAGAAAAGAAAAAGCAACAGTGCAAGGCTGTAAAAGTACAGAACAGGAATGAGCTGTCCAGCATTGTAATGACATCATGGATTAATTTTCCCTCACTCTCAATGATACTAAATAATACAATTGTAATTTCATAATATAATATTGGTTACAGTTTGTTTTATGATTTCTGTCTCTGTGCACACTCTTAAACACACACACACACACACACACACACACACACACACACACACACACACACACACACACACACACACACACACACACACACACACACACACACACACACACACACACACACACACACACACTCTCTCTCTCTCTCTCTCTCTCTCTCTCTCTCTCTCTCTCTCTCTCTCATATGCCCAGTCTGTCTTTCTCCTTCTTCTATGCACCCACACAAACACACCCACACTCACACACACACTCACACACACACACACACACACACACACACACACACACACACACAGACAGACACACACAGCGCTTCACACATATTTCACACACTTTCTTTCTCATGCCTAGTCTGTCTTTCTCCCTCTTATATGCACCCACACAAACACGCCACACACACACACACACACACACACACACACACACACACACACACACACACACACACACACACACACACACACACACACACAGTGCTTCACACATATTTCACACACTTTCAACACACTTTACATTTCACACACACACACACACACACACACACACACACACACACACACACACACACACACACACACACACACACACGCACACAAATCCCCCCCCAAAACACCACCAACAGCTCTCTGTCTGTGCCTAGGTGGCCCTGGCAGTGGTAAGGGAACGCAGAGCCTGAAGATCGCCGAGCGTTACGGCTTCCAGTACGTGTCTGTGGGCGAGCTGCTGAGGAGGAAGATGATCCACAATGCCACCAGCAACCGCAAGTGGAGCCTGATCGCCAAAATCATCACCAACGGAGAACTGGCACCACAGGTAGAGAGAGAAAGAGAGAGAGAGAGAGGTTGCCTGGGTCCAGACCAGTGTTAGCTAACGTTACTTTTAAAAGTAACTCGTTACGTTACTAGATTACTTCCATCAAAAAGTAATCCGTTCCGTTACTACGTTACCTACCGGGAAAAGTAACTCGTTAGAGTAGTGGCTAATGTCCACCAGCTCCGGAACAGATGTGGTACGGCTGCGAACAGACCCACACTCATGTAATCTGTCAGACGTATGTGTTTTCTGTACTGCAATGTATCGCCCATCTATTAACATGGGCGAGAGTCGATTCGGCAGTTTTACCGGATCCGCAACGCAGCCGTAACGCATCTGGTGTACATTGCCTGTTAAGAGTACCTTTGCGTTACCAAGAATTAAAACCCTTTGCGATTCCTGGTGCGCATCTACCTTTGAACCGTCATTGCATAGAGCAGTCTACTCTACAGCACATCATCTGTAACGCTGACAGCTAACAGGAACGATCAGACACAATATCCCCTTTATAGCTCTTTACTAACAAAGCATTCTGTTTGATTAGCCTACAAGTAAACATAAAAGACACTTGTTATCACGCAGGCACAACTTGCATTCCACAGTGATGTTCTTGTCCCTTTCGCCTACAAGTTCAAAATAATGTGAAATTGCTTCCACGACGTGAAAGCTATCTTCTCTGCCATCTCACTAGCTGACTGAGCAGCAGCCCAGGCTCCGCCCCCCAACAATGAGCTATACATGCGATTTTCTTTCTCTTTCTTCTTTCTTTTTTCTTGAAAAACGGGGAACGGGGAAATACATTACAGATAGACGGACATTGCATGTACCCAATCAGAGACCTAGAATAGGCGGCTAGGCTGTGACATATTTTGAGTCTCTATATACCTTTCACAATCCAGTAGATGGCAGTAATGCAACATTTACAGATGCCAACCACCATAAAGAAGAAGAAGAAGAAGGTGCTTTGAGTGAGCCAGCAAGGTTGGCTATTATCTTACGGTGTACTGCACCACAATGCTGGAATATTGTTCAGACGTCAATAAAACTGCTCGTTCTGAGCTCTGAGTGTATCGGGCAAGCACATGGGAGACAAAGGTAATGGATACTTATTTGAAAAAGTAACTAATGGATTCATGTTACGTTGCTCGTTACCTCAAAAAAGGTACACTAGCGCGTTACACTGTAACGCGTTACCCCTAACACTGGTCCAGACCAGTGGGCAAACTCTGGGTTTTCCTATGAAGACGCGCAGAAGTAGTCTTGAAAGCTGTAGTCCCTCGAATGGCCACTTGGGGCTGGGTGCAGTTACAGTACTAGGGCCTACTGTAGGGTGAATGCCTACTCAGTAGGCATTCACCCTATGTTAAAATGTGCGACTTTGTAACAGGATTACCGGTAAACATCTTTCAGGGTGGGGCAAAACATGGTTTTGGTCTATAGCTAATTTTACCTTTGCATAACAACTGTAGGGGGGTCATTTTTTATATAACTCGCCCGTTTGGAGTAAAATAGATGATAGAAAAGGGGGTGATTGACAGATCGCCTGTCCAGTTATCGTGCAGCTTGCCGATCACGGACCAATAGCAGGCGGAGTTGCGGCTCTAGGAAACCCCCATCTCACGTGAGCGGCACAAGGACGCCAAGATGGCGACAGACAATGCTTTGCTGCAAAACGTGAGTCCAAAAAATTGTGGATGGGTTTGTCCATATTATTTAGCTCAGTGGTCCAGACCTTCGAATCCGCCCACTCCACCGAGTTTGCTGCTTCTGTTCTGGCATCGTGACATGGCATGCTACAGCGATTTTAGTTTTTTTCCCCCTTTCTCCCCACTGGATTAGGTTCAGGTGGATAACGTACGTTGGTCTCTAGGGATTGGTTAAGGAAAATGAAATCCCCATGGGGGTTTTCCCCTATGCAAATCGGTTAGTGTGGAGGTAGTCTCGCTGGCCAACCTCCCCTCCCTACCGTGAGAGAGTCTGGCGCCACGGAAACAGGCAACTGGGATAAACCCTCCCCTGCTCTACAGCTGCTCCCCATTGGAGCGACTGTTTCAGTGGCTGCCGGATGTCTGCTCCCGGCTTATTACAAGCTCTGTCATTGGCTCCGACCATGTCAATCAGAGCGGCTTCCGCTCCCTCCTCCCTGTGTGTGTCTCTGTAAATAGTGCCCTGCCGCCTCAGTGAAAACAACAACGCTAACTAGCTAGCAAGCTAACGGCAGAAACCTACACGCTAGCTCGTTGCTACACGCTGAAAACTGCAAGTTGGATTGTTGGAAACTATTTTCCAAGGACACTGCCGCTAAGTGCCGCCCATCGCAATCCCACTATGGAGACCTGCGCCGCCAGACTCCTCTCACGGCAGGGAGGGGAGGCTGGCCAGCGAGACTAGTGTGGAGGCAATGAAATGCAGTGTAACGAGTTGACAATTTAGTCTGATATCAAGCTGTGTGTGTGTGTGTGTGTGTGTGTGTGTGTGTGTGTGTGTGTGTGTGTGTGTGTGCGTGCGTGCGTGCGTGTGTGCGTGTGTGTGTGCGACAGAGAGAGAGATAAACATGAAAGGCAGGATGAGTGCTGAGTGTGTCCCCTCTCAGGTCATTATCACAGCACAGGATGTAGCAGGGGACTAATTAGTCAGGTCCATATCACAGCCATGCTGCAGGAGGGAGGCTTAGCCACCTTATTAGCCGCCGCCGCCGCTAACAAATCACTCTGCCTGGGACGGCCCCCTGTGGTTCTTTTCATTCCACTCATTCAGACATTGCATAGAACATGCATGTAGTGGCCCTAAGGCAAGCTTCCCACGTTAGTACGTTTGTGAAATTAAGATGTCATCCGTGATTAGCAGCCGCAACTGCAGGGCTGGTACTGTATTGTTTTCAGCTTGTGTGCGTGATTGCGTGCGTGCGTGCGTGCGTGCGCGCGTGTGCGTGTGTGTGTGTGTGTGCGCGTGTGCGTGTGCGTGTGTGTGTGTCCCCAGACAAAATGTGGTCCTGGAGACACCTACAGTATTGCAGCGGGAACTACCACAGAAGCCGTTTTGAGTACTTTGTCTGTCTGCATGTTTTGTTAGCACAATAGCGACACGAAAGATGCAGCCACAAAATGTTTACAGGTATGTAGTTGACATCAAAATGAAGGATGAGTTTGAAAATGGTTGCCAAGTCAAAAGCCTTGGTATATTATTCCAGCACTATTCCATGATCTGTCTCTTCTCATCATCTGAGCTTCTTCTGGTTGTAGTTTGTTATAACACACCACATGTCATGCACTGCAAAAAAAAAAGCTGTCCAGTGATTTTAACTTGTTTTCCAGACCTATCAAGCTTAGGTATTTCATGATATTTTTAGTGAGATTATCTCACTGCATGCAAGCAGGCATCCAAAACAAACAGAAGGATGTTTGGTTTTATTCCAGAGAGACTTGTCACAGTACAAGAAATGGCCAGTTTACCATGTGTGTAGACTTATAACACACACTTTGACTCTGTACGTCACTCATGCACTCGCACTTAGTATACCATGGGGTGTTGGATATTGTTGGCCAGCTGTAGACGGGCCACTGTCATTACGTCGTACTTGTATTTTTCTCTCTCGTTATTCTTTAAATGTACATGTATATGAATGAACTGTGGATGTATTTGTTTGCAACGCACTTGCCTCAAATTGTCCCTCAGGGGACTAGTATTTTCAATTGAATTGAATCAAATTGAATTGAAAAAAATATATCATCTTGCTGGTTGCAGTGCATTAAAATGGAGGGGGGGGGTGTAACTTAATGTAAAACGAACAAAACGTAGATCTATAATAAGCTTGATAAGACTGGATACAAGATAAAATAACAGTGTGCCTGTCTCTGTGCAGATCAACACTAATGCTGCCATGGTTAGGGGTTTGATTCCCATGGGGTCCACGCATGCTAAAAATAAATGCACTCTGTCTCCTATAAGGATCCTTAGATAAGAGCAACCGTGAAAAGATCTACGATACAGTACATATGT
>NC_139635.1:35765732-35775732 GCF_964638095.1 Poromitra crassiceps
GCTATCTTCTCCGGCTGATAACTAAAGAACGGAAAATGGTATCAATAAACTTTTTTTTGCTGCTGATACAATAGAGTCTCATCGTTCTTTGTGCGTGTTCGGTGTTTACATAGTAATATCACACAATATTCTGTGGCCCTCGAGAAATCACTGAAAACGCTCTGAAACTCTGGCACTGGGAGCATCCGTACTCCAAAAGTGGCTGGTACTCAAATGAGTTAACAATGAAAAATACCCCTTTAACAAGGAAAAGACCCCTTTAACAAAAATACCCCTTTAACGGGCAAGAAAACCTTGAGCAGACCAGGCTCTTGGCGGGCGTTCTGCCATGAGCGGTTGGGTTGAGAGAGAGAGAGAGAGAGAGAGAGAGAGAGCAAGAGAGAGAGAGGTGCACAGTACTGGCAGTAATAATTATACATTGATTCCCTATAATTTCCTGCAAGATATACAGTATTATGATAATTTTGTGCTATAGGCCAGTGGCTGAACTTGGGGTCCTTGAGGCGGTTGGGGTCCCCAGCAATCTGATGAATTGTTAAAATTGTTAAAGTTAACACAATTAGAGAATGTAGAAGAATGACTGTTTTGATCATAGTTACAGATAGTCACGGCATTCTCTACAAAATCAAATCGAACAAAAAATATATTCTCCGATTTGGGTCCGAGGGACAAAATCTTTTCAAATCGGGGGTCTGTGGCTCTATGTGCACTAAATTAGGGTTGGGAATCACTGCTGTAGGTCAATACAAATCTTACTTATACAGTATGTGGACACAAACTGAAGCTCCAGACATTGATCATGTCAGCTGTCGCTGTGTGTTTCTAGGAGACGACTATCACCGAGATCAAGCAGAAGATCATGAAGATCCCAGACGCTAACGGTATCGTCATAGACGGGTTCCCTCGCGACGTCGGACAGGCCTTGTCGTTTGAGGACCAGGTGAGTTTCCATCACGCTTTTTTCAGCTGCAGAAATCTTTTGGTGAAATGTGTTCCAAATGGAGGCTGGAAGTGTGCACGTCTGTTTTCTGTTATTTTGATTCATCATTCAAAGAGTTCAACAGAATGATTACCGGTAACTGCACAAAATGAAAACAATTCATGGTACTTTTTAAGAAATGAGGCAAAGTAAGTCTTGGTTAAAGTAATTATAAAGCCTTATACTGGATCCTCTATGTATATTGTAAATATATCAAATTGTGAATTTTGGGAAATTTTCTGAATAGATCTATATGATGTTTTGGACCAAAATTCATAATTTGTAGCAGTTTAAACATTTATTATTTTATTTATTTATTTGCACATGAGCTAGTCTATATTGGCATATTTTACATCAGCTTTGACCGTGACTAAACATTCACTGATCAGCCATTCAAGAGTGTTTTCCATCTCGCTGCCCAGTCGACTACCAACACACACAATGTTCATGCATCTTACATTAGCCATATATTGATTTCTTAGAAAAGGTTCAACAAAGCATGTATACATCGTTAAGTGTAAAGAAACTGACATTTCTAAAGAATCCACAGAAGATTCTCGAACCCAATTAATTTTGACCCACGAGGGTGGGACTCATTTTTCCCCTACAGTTGTCTGAAAGAAGAAAAAAACAATATAAAAAAAAGTACATTTTGCAGGGATGAAGAAAACAATATAGATTTTCTCATTGACACCTACATGTATTATAGAAATCATACAATAACAGATCCCAAGGTCCCACTCAACACATGAATGACCATTTAAATTAGCAACACAAGAATGAGCAAGAAAACACCAAAAACTGCTCTTATGACATCACTGATGATCACTGATGATGTCACAATTTCGCATCACTGATGACATCACAATTGTTCTTATGACATCACTGATGATGTCAGAATGCCACGGCTGAGCCCGCCCTACAGTTTGATCGCTGGGCGGGCTCACCTGCTCTTATGATATCACTGATGAATGACATCACTGATGATGTCACAACTTCACATCTTATGACATCACTGATGACATCATCAGTGATTTATGACATCACTGATGATGTCATCAGTGATGTCATGAATCACTGAAATCATGATGACATCATCACTGGGACAAAAATTTAAACAGAACCTTAGCGAGCATTGGATTGGGTGGGAACAGCAGGGGGGGGTCTAAGGCCTTGGCCACACTGATCCGTGGTGTCTGTCCGTGTGCGTTCATTTCTCTGTTCACTTCCATTCATTTTCAATGAGAGCTGTCCGACTGTCCGTGGAGTACTCCAGAAAATTTGCATACGTTTTGATGGACAGAAAGTTGAAGAGGGATGAACTTTTTCTGGATGGACGTATCGGATGGTCGGATGGTCGGATAGTCACTGTCCGTTTAGCCAATCAGAGTCGAGGTCTCGAGAGGAGGCGTTCCGAGATTTGTTTCAACTTTTCAAAGAAGATGGTGGCCGAGGCAGTGAAGGAGGCTATAATTAATGCTGTGTACACCATCCCGCTGTTGTACAACGTGATAGTCAGTGTCACCGTCTGATTTCACCATCTAATCTGGTCATTCGGTGGCATTTTATTACCACATAAGTAACGTAGCGCACAGAGCTAACAGCTAGCTGACGCCAGCTTTCTTCTTCTCTCGGTTTATAGGTGGGTCGCTGACACCTTCAAGGTGCTTACCGCCGCCACCTGCTGTACAAGTAGGTTACTTGTACATGCAACGGACATAAATCTATCCGTCTATCTGTTCTGTCCATTTTCTGACGGATCAGTGTGGCCAAGGCATAACTGATCAGCGTGAGTAAAGACTGGCCTTAGCGAGCGGTGGAGAGGGTGGGAACAGCAGGGCGGGGTCTAACTGATCAGCGTGAGTAAAGACTGACCTTAGCGAGCAGTGGAGAGGGTGGGAACAGCAGGGCGGGGTCTAACTGATCAGCGTGAGTAAAGACTGACCTTAGCGAGCGGTGGAGAGGGTGGGAACAGCAGGGCGGGGTCTAACTGGTCAGTGTGAGTAAAGACTGACCTTACTGTTTGCTTATTTTTAGCCGGCTCACAGCGAGCGAGAGGAACGGGGTGCGATCGATCACACCTACAGTTCGTTTTCTTTGGTCTGAATCACAGAGGAAGAAGTGTTCACTTTGCTGCATTTTTGTATTTGATTCGTTTAGGTTCTCAATGCCCAATTACAGCTTACAGGTGAACCAGAGTGTGAAACCAAAAGGCACATGGACTTTCTTATTTATTTTATTTTTTTATTTGACCTTTATTGAACCAGGTTAGTCTCATTGAGATTAAAAACTTCTTTTGCAAGAGAGACCTGGCCAAGAGGCAGCACAGGGTTACAGACATACAATTACATAACATATCACCAGAACATTTGCATATAAGCAACTAACAACCAAAGATTAAAAGAAAAGAAAAAAGTACAACATATTTCACATTGATAGGCATGATTCAATCTACTAACTATTGTTACCACTCACAAATCATGACACTTTACAGACCTGCATTTCGTCGACTCACAAACAGCTTGTGTAATGGGCAGAGTTTTGGTAACCTGTCATTCTGTGATATTAAGAGATTTTGGTTGCGGTGATGGAGTCAAAACAGATCTGAGGTCAGAAGCATGATGGACTTGTTTGCCGTAATTGACCTTCTCTGGTGTTCATGCTGGTTAACACATTGAGTGCCAAGGACGTCTGTGCACGTCCTAAAAAAAGTAACGAGGAGTGCCAAGGAGTCGACGTCTGTGGACGTCCTAAAATCATAATTCATATTATTCCATAATTCTGCTGTTTAAGGTCGTACCCAGCCAGTGAGCATGAATCCCTTCAAGGGATCACACGGCGCCACCTTAAACATCTACACGGGAGCTGCGCCACCCACCTCAGATCCTTTACTTTGTGCAGGAGAAAGCGGAAAAAGCCGTGATCAAAGGGGAAACCGATGCATGCTGCAGCCAGAGCCATATAGATTGCTCTGTCTGCAGCTGACAGTTGGCTGCATCCGCGCCCACAACTGAGCTCTTCTGCTTCTGTCTATCTGTCTGCATATAGTTTCTCCACACGATTCCCTGCCAGAAAGGCAGCACCCGAAGCCGAACGGCCAAACCTTTTCCTTCAGTCCCGTAACTCCCGTTTGCCATTTCCTTGTTGCGCTGGGATCCACCCGGGGCAAAAACGGAGGAAGCGAAAAACAGACTGTGTGCGTGTGGGGAGGAGCCCGCAGCTCGGGGGGGGGGGGGGGGGGGGGGGGGGGGGGGAGCGGGGCACGCAGGCTGCACAGAACCACACCACGCCACCACATCAGAAAACACCAGCCAGAGTCAGTGAATGTGCTTGAAATTAGAGTGCAAAAAGTATTCATAAAAGTGACTTTATCTTGAAAAGTAAAAAAAAAAAGCAGAAAACCCTTGAAAGTGCTCTTCTTTCAGAGGCTGTCATTTCATAATGGAACTGTCTAGAAACAAAATTTCTTCTTTGGAAGAAGCAAGAGTGTCCAATGTTTCATTAGAGTCCAGCCCTGTCAATATAGCCCTAATAGAAAAAATTCTATAGCTGTTTTCAACTGAATGGAAGTGAATCTGGCACAGGCTCCAGACAATTTTACTGAAGCGCTGTGGCACTCAATGTGTTAAGGGAGAGATTAATATAAGCATCAGTCCATAGTTTAGTTTGTTATGCTGTAACTGCTGGCTATCAAATGTCAACATCCATCTCCGTACAGTATACTCATAAACCCTTTCCATTATTCCATACCACCTGAGTTTGAATGACATCGTTCTTCTCACCTACTAACTAAGCAAACTAAAGACTCTCCAGAATAACCACATGCATGATGTGAAATGCATCCTGAAATATTGCCATGTCGCCATTGTAAATAAGAATTTTTACTTAATGTACGTTAAATAAATAAAAATTAATATTAGTTGGGTTTGAAGTTGGCGTTTACATTTCGGGTTAAGCCGTGTTTGGTTAATGCCACTGCATGATAATGTCTCAACAGATGATTCATATGGTTGAGTGAATTTAAAATGAATAGATTTTGACCTAAATGAGACATCCACCTTGTGACGCCTATCTGTCAATATAATCAGTGGCTCTGGTTACTGGACTTTCTCCACACTATGTGACGAGGCGGAGACGTGGCATAACGAGAGCCAGATCTGTGCTCGCTGCTGTCTTCCTTCAGCGTCCTCCTCCTCGCCTGACAGCAGATCACCACTCAGTCCAAGTTCCCTCCTCCTCGCCTGACAGCAGATCACCACTCAGTCCAAGTTCTCTCCTTCTCGCCTGACAGCAGATCATCACTCAGTCCAAGTTCTCTCCTTCTCGCCTGACAGCAGATCACCACTCAGTCCAAGTTCCCTCCTCCTCGCCTGACAGCAGATCACCACTCAGTCCAAGTTCCCTCCTCCTCGCCTGACAGCAGATCACCACTCAGTCCATGTTCTCTCCTTCTCGCCTGACAGCAGATCACCACTCAGTCCATGTTCTCTCCTTCTCGCCTGATAGCAGATCACCACTCAGTCCATGTTCTCTCCTCCTCGCCTGACAGCAGATCACCACTGAGTCCATGTTCCCTCCTCGCCTGACAGCAGATCACCACTCAGTCCATGTTCTCTCCTCCTCACCTGACAGCAGATCACTACTCAGTCCATGTTCTCTCCTTCTCACCTGACAGCAGATCACCACTCAGTCCATGTTCCCTCCTCCTCGCCTGACAGCAGATCACCACTCAGTCCATGTTCCCTCCTCGCCTGACAGCAGATCACCACTGAGTCCATGTTCCCTCCTCGCCTGACAGCAGATCACCACTCAGTCCATGTTCCCTCCTCCTCGCCTGACAGCAGATCACCACTCAGTCCATGTTCTCTCCTCCTCACCTGACAGCAGATCATCACTCAGTCCATGTTCTCTCCTCCTCACCTGACAGCAGATCATCACTCAGTCCATGTTCCCTCCTCCTCGGCTGACAGCAGATCACCACTCAGTCCATGTTCTCTCCTTCTCACCTGACAGCAGATCACCACTCAGTCCATGTTCCCTCCTCCTCGCCTGACAGCAGATCACCACTCAGTCCATGTTCCCTCCTCCTCGGCTGACAGCAGATCACCACTCAGTCCAAGTTCTCTCCTTCTCGCCTGACAGCAGATCATCACTCAGTCCAAGTTCTCTCCTTCTCGCCTGACAGCAGATCACCACTCAGTCCATGTTCTCTCCTTCTCGCCTGACAGCAGATCACCACTCAGTCCATGTTCCCTCCTCGCCTGACAGCAGATCATCACTCAGTCCATGTTCCCTCCTCACCTGACAGCAGATCATCACTCAGTCCATGTTCCCTCCTTCTCACCTGACAGCAGATCACCACTCAGTCCAAGTTATCTCCTTCTCGCCTGACAGCAGATCATCACTCAGTCCATGTTCTCTCCTTCTCGCCTGATAGCAGATCATCACTCAGTCCATGTTCTCTCCTTCTCGCCTGACAGCAGATCATCACTCAGTCCATGTTCCCTCCTCCTCGGCTGACAGCAGATCACCACTCAGTCCATGTTCTCTCCTCCTCACCTGACAGCAGATCATCACTCAGTCCATGTTCTCTCCTCCTCACCTGACAGCAGATCACCACTCAGTCCATGTTCTCTCCTCCTCACCTGACAGCAGATCACCACTCAGTCCATGTTCTCTCCTCCTCACCTGACAGCAGATCACCACTCAGTCCATGTTCTCTCCTCCTCACCTGACAGCAGATCACCACTCAGTCCATGTTCTCTCCTTCTCACCTGACAGCAGATCACCACTCAGTCCATGTTCTCTCCTCCTCGGCTGACAGCAGATCACCACTCAGTCCATGTTCTCTCCTCCTCGCCTGACAGCAGATCACCACTCAGTCCATGTTCTCTCCTCCTCGGCTGACAGCAGATCACCACTCAGTCCAACACGATGCACATAGTGAGAGGGGAGAGAGAGCGGGGGAAATGATGACATGATTTTCGACCAGACAATGCCCACCAAATCAGCCCCTCCACTCTCTTTGATAGAGCTGACAGATGAGCTATTACGCTACTGTGGTTATTATCCGCAATTCCAGCAGTTTCTAACATCGAGGAGATTAGATGTGATCAAGCGTACCTTCCCTCAGTGTCTCCATCCAGAGAACATCAGCTCAGGCCGTAAATAGAGAGAGAGAGAGAAAGAGAAACAGAATAGGCAGCTCCTGACTCACATCTGTGGAAAAACATCCTATCTATCTATTTGTCTATTTCCACATTCAGGGAGCCTGGAAGTCTTGTCATCTAAATGTTGTCCCATCTCTCAACTACAAATGTCCTAAATGAAATTAAATAGATAATGGATCGCATCATTTGAACATTTTATTGTCATAAATGTCTTAAATTGACATAAAAGGAGATGTCTAGGGTTTTGTAAATGGGCTTTGGGGTTGGATGAGGACCTGGGGAAGTTCACTGGAGATGAAATCACATAGATAACAGATATATGCTGTTATGTTTACAGCTGTGTCCAGGCAACCACGTCAAACGGCTCATAAAGAGTCATTGATGATTGGATCGGAGCTGGTGACCTCTCCACCAATAACGGGGAGTCGCGGCAGCCATGGGATTTACAATCTAATTAGGTGACAACTGGTTATTAAAGGTCCTTTGCTGCAGCTCGGCAGCAAGGAGAGAAGATAACAGTGGTCCACCTTGACTAATGAGGTGGTGAGACCTTGACGTCAAGGCTAAGCCCGCATGGCTGGAAGCACATGTTGCTCCATCTCTCCAAATGTCACCACAGATTGAAACTAACAGCAGTCTGCCATTTAGAATTCCGGTTGTAGAAGGTTACACACATAGAAAGCATGTGCAGCAGGCGTCTGGGTAGTGCACTAGTGCCTCCTCTGGTCAGAGGGAGGGGAACTGGGGGAAATAGCACTACTTTCAGCTTGACACTCATGGCCTGAACACGAGGCCTAGTGTAGCGAACCTGACACAACACATTTTTTTGATTTGTCGAATAAATTCATTCATTTATTCAGAATGATCCTCCCACACGCTACGTCCTGCCGGTGAAACTCCTCGCTTTGAGGTCAAAAGAAGCGGCTGGCGACTGCACATGTATTGGAGGAAGCATGTGCTAGTCTACAACTCTCCCCAGATCGGCGGAGTATATAGGCTGGAGTAATGTTTACTTGTTCCCACTTTCTCCCTTTTTGACTTGCATTTTATCCAAAGCTGCACCCGGGGAGCGTTTAGCAGCGACAAGTGTGTTTGAAGCAGTTTATTCAAACTGGAGAGCGTTTACACCTTCACTTCATGTGGAGGTGAGAGCGATGCTCATTCAAACTCGGGTGGCACGGAATAACTGCGCTGAGCTGCCTGGGAAAAATGCAGGTCCTCTTCCAAATGAATCAGTCTGTCACGCTGCTGTCATATCAAAACGAGCAAAACTGCTCTCTCACATCATTAGTGCCACAACACTTCAGTCTTATGGAGTCTGGCCAGGCAAAGAGCTCAGAGGACTGAACAGAGGGGAGGGAGAGAGAGAGGGAGAGAGAGTAAGAGAGATAGATAGAGAGAGGGAGGGAGAGAGAGAGAGAGAGAGAGAAGGAGATAGGGAGAGAGAGCGGGAGAGAGAGAGAGAGAGAGGGAGGGAGAGAGAGAGAGAGGGAGGGAGGGAGAGAGGGAGGGAGAGAGAGAGGGAGGGAGAGAGAGAGGGAGGGAGGGAGGGAGAGAGAGAGAGCGAGGGAGGGAGAGGGAGGGAGAGAGAGAGGGAGGGAGGAGGAGAGAGAGGGAGAGAGAGGGAGGGAGAGAGAGAGAGAGGGAGTGAGTGAGGGAGGCTGAGACAGTAAAAGAGAGACTGTTGTGAGGGAGGACACCGATGGAGAGTGATAGAAAGTAACACGATTGTACTGAGCTACAAAGCCATGAAGAGTAATGTGCTATAGATGCTTTTAATTTGACAACATAAACATACAAATTTGCTCCTAGCTTACTTCCTGTTGCAATGTTTGCTAATACAATAGCTGACAGGAAATAAGCTAGCATTCAAACTGTTCCCATAGCAACCCAATTCTGTGAAAACCGTCTATAGAGCGCAATAAAAAGCAATCAATGTTACCCGATGCCCAGAGCCGTATAAGAAGAGTTGCGACATCTACATTCACTCCAATGGACCAGTTTTTTTACTCTCAAAAGTTCCAGGAAGTAAGGTCCTGGATTAAGCAGCACTGTCGAGTTGCAGCAAAATGGACAGTTTGTGTTGTACTCTGAAAGTTTTTTTTTTCTTGAATCAAATTGTACATTATCAGCTTTATTTTAGCATGCAAAAGTAGCGCAAGACCCATTCCTGGCTGTTCATTGGCTAATGAGTCTCGCATTTTGGTCCCCCTGCTGACGCCACTCTCTCTCTAGAGGACACTACCGACGCCTCGTCTCACAGTAGCTAGCCGTAGATAAATATCTGGGCCACAACTCTTGAGAAGTGGTTAAGGACCGCCCCCTAAGACCAAAACAAAATGTGTGACAGACATGTGAATTGACCAACCACAGCCCTCCTTATTTGCGCGACGCAACTCGTGGGTGGGGTGGTACATTTTGAACGATGCACCAATGCACGCGGACAGCCCGAACTTCCGTTACAGCCCAGCCAATCAGAGAGGCTTGCCACAACTTTTCTTGTGGCGAAACCCAAAAATGCTGACTTGTGATTCTGACCCTTCGTCGCTGGAAGGGATGACGTCAGACGTTAAGTCTGATCACGTGAGACTACACACCGCCAATATGATGCAAGTTAGGGTTAGCTTCAACTGTCAGTCTGTAAACATCTGCAGTGAAACCCGCCTCACACTAGCCTAGGTAAACCCAGCCCCCACGTGACCTGCTCTCTCAGTTCCCAGTCACATAGTGACTGAGAACATGTGACTGAGAACAGGTCTGAGAGCAGGTCACGTGGGGGATGGGTTTACCCAGGCTAGCCTCACACTGCCTTAAGGAGTTCTTAACCCACCTAAGAATTTCATTAGCATAG
>NC_139635.1:35780732-35805732 GCF_964638095.1 Poromitra crassiceps
TGTTTGGGGTGGTTACTCAAAAAAGTAATTTATTACACATTACTCGTAACTTAAAAAAAGTAATACTGTAGAAAGTAATTTGTTACACTACTAGTTATTACATTACTTTTGCATTACTCCTCTACATCGCCTACATGATGGGCAATGTTTTCCTCTGCTATATGATGCAACAAGTCTGTTTATCTCTGCTTTTGACGTTACTTGTTGAAAATCAGGCTTTGGCTGCTTGCTTCAGAATGACTCAGCTTGGGTCTTTCACTATAGCTTTGTGTTAGCATGTTGGCTGTGCAGCTAGCTTTGTGTTAGCATGTTGCCTGTGCAGGTAGCTTTGTGTTAGGATGTTGGCTTTGAGATTTGATGTCGTGTTCAAAAAGCAGTGGATGATGTTTCTTGTCTTTCTTGTTCTTTTGTGCAACAATTTCGAAGTAATGTGCATATCTCCACCATCAACATAAATAAATAGATCTCCCCTCCTCAAAAGTTGTTGTTGTAAACCACTCATCCATCCGTGAAAGTCTCTAGTTGGTGCTTGGTGCTAGGATGGATCGGCCAGAGGGACAACTCTGCCTCTGATTGGCCTGAACCTTAACCAATTGTCACTCCTCATGCCTAAACAAATCATCACTCCTCCCTGTCTCTCCAGCCCATCCATTCTAGCACTGCATCAATCTTTTAATGTCAGCTGTTGTGGTGCGCAAGCGACATGCATGGAAAAGTAGGCTTGATGATTTTAGTAACGACATAATTGTTTGTGTAACTGTAATTACTGAATTTAGGATCCATAATGCGTTACACTACTCATTACAGACAAATGTAATGTGATTACAGACGTCCAACACTGGTCCCAGGTCACTTTATATGAGACGACTTTCCTCATTTAGCTCTCAGCGAGATCTTTGTGACGGATGCTGGCCTTCCTCTGAACCACAGCAGGAAGAAATAGACACATGCCTCTTCCTGATTGGCTGCCTTCAGTTTGTGCCTCAGCTCCTTCCTCCTCTGAGAGGCTGCAATTAACCGTGCTGTCGGCTTGGCACAGCGCTCAGGTCAACATCTGCCTGCTTATGTGGTATATTTAGGACTCTCTCTGTGTGTGTGTGTGTGTGTGTGTGTGTGTGTGTGTGTGTGTGTGTGTGTGTGTGTGTGTGTGTGTGTGTGTGTGTGTGTGTGTGTGTGCGCGTGCGTGCGTGCGTGTGTGTGTGTGTGTGTGTGTGCGTGCTTGCGTGCGTGCGTCATGCGTGTGTCTGTTCCTGCATCCTGGCCTTTAAGCATGAGATGCTATCACAGACGGAAAATCTACGCGGGCACTAAAACTGTCCTGCCTTTTCTGGGAATAATTACCATTTTAGTCTGATATGACAATGCATCTCTAGAGACATTTAATGACATATTTAATCATGTTTTCATAAGCCGCATTATAGGCGCTATACCTGACAAAATGAGGGCAGAAGGTTGGTCGCTATGGAAACGGAAACTTTGACTTGAGTGGCATTGCCGGAGCACGCCTCGGTAAACAACAACGTTCTACGTGCTATTTTTGCCTCCGGCAGTACATGAGATCAAACGCAGACTCAGGAGTGTACATCAAAAGAAAAGAGTATGAATAGTAATCAACTGCTCTGATACTTTTTATAGTTCCCAGTGGTGAACGGGACGGTTGGTAAACTGACTGGCAGTTCCAAGGAAAGATTTAATTAGGCCTGACCTCTGTATTTGAGATAAACAACTTAGAGACAACAAATTATCTCCTCTGTGTTTTCTACATCAGTGTTTTTTGACCTTCTTTGTGCCAAGGCCCACTTTTGACATTGAAAAGAAATCCCATGGCACACCGCCATACCAAATGAATACCAAAATGAACCTCATCATTTTTTGCTTTCTTTTGACCCGCGCTTGTAGTGGGTCTTCATCTGGGTTTAGGTCTGGAAGGACTTTGATCAGGAGGATCAAAAGTCCAGAGAGTCTGTATTTTTCCTGTTCAAATATTTATCCTTCTTTGTCGTTCTAACCACGTTACTACCTGCATCTCTTTCTCTTCTATTGTTTCAAATCAACAAGGTCATTTGTTTGTTTGCAGTTTGTTTCAGATTTTGAGTTGAGTGGAGCTGAATGCAAAAGTGGATCGACTGACTGCAACCCTGGTTCACTGCTTTCCCAATTTATAAGAGTACTAAGCCCCGCCTTCTGCCGGCAGATCTGCACCCCGGACCTGGTGGTGTTCCTGGCCTGCGCCAACCACCGTTTGCAGGAGCGTCTGGAGAGGCGAGCGGAGCAGCAGGGCCGACCCGACGACAACCCCAAGGCCACCGAGCGCCGCCTGACCAACTTCAAACAGAACACCATCCCCCTCGTGAAATACTTCCAGGAGAGGGGCCTCATCGTCACGGTAATGCTGCTGGAATAGTATGTGTGTGTGTGACTGTCTGTGTGTGTGTGTGTGTGTGTGCGTGCGTCTGTGTGTGCGTGTGTGTGTTTCTCTGTTATTCAGCATGACATCATGACATATTTGGTATCTTTGGAAACCTTGCGATATAGACTTTAAGAGAAAGTTCTGTGGGTTTGAACGAAGCTTTGGCGGGTTGGCTACTCAACATGCATTTGTAGTGATGGACCCCACTGGCAGGTTAATTGAAACGATGCACACATAAGGCTTGCCAGGGGCAAAATGTCTTTATTTACACATTTTAGGTGACATGTTTTTCAGTCAATGCAAAGATTATGGAGCTCAAAAGCGTGTATCAGATGTCGATTCCTAAGTTCTCAAAGTACTGCAACTCCACTTATGAAGCAAAGCTAAATGCTACATGTGACTGCAGGGGTCTGACATGTGACATGTGACTCCAGGTCATGTGACTCCAGGTCATGTGACTCCAGGGGTCACATGTGTGTGTGTGGGGTCTGACAGCTGGACACACAAAGTCCACCATCGCTTTGGACTTTGCTGTAACTATTGTATGCAAAATAGATCACACTAGGATGCCAACATTAGATGACATTCATGTATTCCCAGTAGGAATATATTGTCACAACCAAGTGCATAAAAACAACCATACTGTAACCTAGCTCTCTCTAACAGGGAGGACATGAATAATCAATATTAAGTAGAAGTGCAGGTAGCATCCAAGTTACCATAATACTTGAGTGAACACGTTCCAGCCAGCTGGCAAGTGTGTGTACAGTAGGCTACGTACGGATGTATGCCAAGTTGCCAACATACTCAATGATGTTCATTACCACCCCAACACACACGCACACACACACACACACACACATACACACACACACACACACACACACACACACACACACACACACACACACACACACACACACACACACACACACACACACACACACACACACACACACACACACACACACACACACAACAATCTCAATTGGTGCCTCTCTGCACCAAACCACAATTGGTGCAGAGAGGCACAGGGTTACCCTGCAGAGAGGCACGGGGTTACCCTCGGGTGCTCATGGAGCTGTGTGCTCCTCCAGCCAACAGGAGGCGCCTGCCCACTCTTCTTCTGGTGGGAGTCCTATTGATTTCTCTCCGCTCGGCATCCACTCCCACACGACATCAGACGGAAAGCAAAATGCCCCTACTTACTGTCTGTATTTTATCGCAAGATACAGTTATTAAAAAGTGATATAAAGATATTTGGGTTGAGGTTGTTTACCTGGCGGCATCTTGAAATCAAAAGCTCTGCATTGTCTCCAGAGGATTTACCATTAATATGAAAAAGATGGTGAAAATGTAGCCAGCTGTCCTTTAGAAGTGGACGTCTGTTGTCTTAAGCTGTGTTCACACCGAGATATTTATTTTTCTCCCTGTCGATCGATTCAACCCTTTGGAATCGCTCTGTCGCTGTGTTTAAATCGCTCGTCAACAGGCACAATTCTCAAGACTACTTTGGACCGGGGGGAGCTGAAAAATGTACAGTCGGGAGGAAGACGTTCTGAGAACGGTGTACACTCACCAGCATGGAGAACGGTGTACACTCACCAGCATGGAGCCAAGTCTCTGTCAGGAGCTAGTGTTTGCTAGTGACCTAGCATTTAGCAGGGCCAAGCCAAGAGTTTGCTCCACGGCTAGCCGGATGATTTTAGTTTCACGCACCGGTGTTTACTGCAGCCACTTCCGGGGTTACGGCAGCCAATCAGCGTTGAGCAGCAAGCGACTGTTGCCGGCGAAGTTTCGCTCGAGTTGGGATATTTCATCTCGGGCGACGAGCGAATTTTCGCCCTATCGCTCCGTCGCTGTCGTTCAAGACGCCCAGCGATTTTTCTCCCGGGCGAATATACGCTCAATCGCTCGTTTGCATTGACTTTGTATGTAAACTCGATGCCAGTGAAAAACTTTAATGGGTCGATGTGAACGCACCTTTACTGTCATGTGTCTGTGCAGCCAGCTGTGCTTTAGAAGTGGACATCTGCTGTCTTACTGTCATGTGTCTGTGCAGGCAGCTGTGCTTTAGAAGTGGACATCTGCTGTCTTACTGTCATGTGTCTGTGCAGGCAGCTGTGCTTTAGAAGTGGACATCTGCTGTCTTACTGTCATGTGTCTGTGCAGGCAGCTGTGCTTTAGAAGTGGACATCTGCTGTCTTACTGTCATGTGTCTGTGCAGGCAGCTGTGCTTTAGAAGTGGACATCTGCTGTCTTACTGTCATGTGTCTGTGCAGGCAGCTGTGCTTTAGAAGTGGACGTCTGCTGTCTTACTGTCATGTGTCTGTGCAGCCTTTAGCTTTCTGCTTCAGTCTGGTGAGAAAGTGGAAAGTGAGAAAAGTGAGTGAGGAGAATAACACATAATCACTCAGGGACTCCACATGAATCAGGAGAAACACGACTAAAACCTGGGTGGATGTTAAATATTCACGGAAAATCCCACGCTTGGATCCTCTCATCTGTTATACAGTATATCATCAATGTGTGATGTTCCATGCACCCACTTTCCATCAACCTGCCTCGCCTACTCATGCATTCATCTCATCCACCACCGATGCAGGCCCGTAGCTACCATTTAGGACACCGCGGTCATGACCTCGGTATTTTCCACACCAACATTTTTTTTTTTTTTTTTTTTTTTAGAAAAATAGCCCCAGTCCCCAGATCTATTCATCTGTCATTGATGTTTTAATGCGACAGTTGATCGGAAATGCAACAATTTGCTTCCTCTCTGTGTGCTATAGAAGAGAGATAACTCACAACATTCAGATTTTGCATTGAGGCTAGATTGGGGCTAGACTTTGGGGACAGTTCTATTGAAGTGAATGGGTAAGTAACTCCCCTGTAAGTGATGTTTGTGTAGATGGGCCATTATATTTAATTGAGCAGTATTCTGCCATGTGACCTGTATACAGAATATAAATTATATTACGGTATATGGGGAGACATTTATTTTTTGTATAATTTTAAAGCAACAGCACAGTAAATAGGATATTAATCTAACATGATGTCTGTAGTTCTTTATAGATCTAGACTCTTCATTTTGCTCTCAAAAAGTGCACCAGATTGAAGCATTTTACTTTAAAATTGACACAATTTTCTATCCGGGGGGGCGCAGCCCACCCTTGGCCCCCCACGCCGCGCTAAAATGACCTCGGTAGTTCTCAAACCCTGGCTACGGGCCTGCACCGATGTAGCACCCACCTGGGTGATGCACCGCAGCCAGTTAGCGCCAGCATGCTCACCACACATCAGCTATCACGGTGGAGAGTTCAGGACTGAAAGAGCCAATTAAGTGGCCATGATTGAAGGAAGGCCTGTGTGGTCATTTCTCCAGCAGGGCACAAGGGTTACACTCCCCAGGGCACCGGGGTTACACCCCCAAGAGCACCGGGGTTACACCCTCCGGGGCACTGGGGTTACACCCCTACTCTTGCGAAGAGTGCCGAATCCGATGAGATCTTTATTGACCAGAGAGAGTCAGGACCTCGGTACCTCCTACTGGTCTCCCATCCAAAGACTAACTACAGCCAGACCTGCTCAGCCTCCCAGACAGCGATGTGCTGGTGAAATTTATTCAGCGGAGTCAAAGTTATCGATGTTAAACAGCTCTTTTCACACTTTGTTGTTGCTTGTTTGCAGAGGCGGCATTCCCTGAAGCATCCAAACACACACACACACACACACGCACACGCACACGCACACACACGCCCACACACACACACACACACACACACACACACACACACACACACACACACACACACACACACACACACACACACACACACACACACACACACACACACACACACACGTAGATCACAGCCACTGAAGAGCTGTGTGTGTGTGTGTGTGTGTGTGTGTGTGTGTGTGTGTGTGTGTGTGTTGTGTGTGTCTTCAGAATGCCATGTTACCCTGCGTACATTATCCATATTCATCAGCAGAGCTCAGTCCTGCCTGTCAGTCAAACAGAGTATATATGTGAAAGGCTTTCCACCTCAGGATGAACCTAAACCCTTTAAAGTCAGTCGACATAGGACCCAAAGACCATTGGCTGGCATGGCTGCCTACTAAAAATCCCCAGACAGAAAAAAGGTCAACCAGGAGAAGCATTGAGTTACAGTAAGCCCTATGCCAGAGGCTGCCGAATAACTGATTTAAACAGGCCTTAGCGAGAAAGCAAAGAGCAAACCCTCTTCTCAATGGCTTTTATAAAATGTAAAAGTAGGTGTATATATATCCTCTACCAAGCAACAGGCATGTTTTAAACTTATTTTACATGTTCGAAATAAAGATGATCAAATCAGGTTGTGCTATTGCCGGTTTGAATGATGAGTTTCAGTTTAACACATTAGTATTTACTATTTCCCCACACAAAACCTCTCAGAGCTCAACAACAGAACCCTGACACACAGAGCACTCACCATAGCACATAACCCCACACACCCCCCCTCAACCCACTCTTCTCACTCCCACACGTTGTATGTGGGTTATATGTATACACATATGCATCTGTATGGATCTATGTATTTACTGTACGTGACATACATACGTTACATGAACATCCCACGGCCATGATCCTACCCCCCCCCCCCCCCCCACACACACACACACACACACACACACCTTCCCCCCATTATATATCACTTTAAAGGACTTTTACTTTTGCACTTTATATAGTTTGAGATTTTCCATTTCCTCATTCTCCTGCTATGCTGTGATCGCTGCATGCTGCACAAAGACAAATGCCTCTTCCTTTGTAATATGATTACTCACTATGGCTATTCAAATGAACTGGTACCTTGTCAAGTCTTGTATTGTATTTAAACATGCGGTCACCTGTGTCCAGTTATTAGGTGTTTTATTACGATGGCGTGGAACATGAATAGAGCGAATCTGAGCTGTGGTTTCCACAAGCTTCTGGCAGTGGGTCAGGCTTCAAATCTCTCTCCAGCGTCCCTGCATTCCCACCAGAGCCCACTTAATTAAGACACACTGAACTGCATCTGAACTAGAAGTCTCTTAATTACGATTGTACGTCATGATTTAGCGGTGGCTTTTACTGTAAAAAGCCTCTCAAATTGAAACCTCTCCCAGCCCATGTGGTGATCGTATGACTCTTAAAGGGATACGCCGCTTTTTCAGGAGTCTCATTTGCCATATCCCCCCCACATAATCAAGGTACACCATGCCTTTACCGTCACTGTCCGAGCAGTATACAGTGAGCTATAGTCGTGAAGTCAGTAAGTATCGCCATAGAATGGACACCAATGGTACACCCGTTCAAAATGACCAAAAACACACATCTGATAGCGCCAAAATACATGTTGTGCTTCGCGTACTCACCACACGATGAAATATTAATCCAAATGCGGAGAAATTATATTTTTTTAAAGGAGAATTTCGTTTTTTTTTAACCTGGACCCATCTCCTGGCAATAATTATGATTTGGCCACTCACCCAGCGATGTCCGCGGCGTTTCTGGCCGTCCTAGCGTTGTTTTGAGATCGATAGCGTCCAAGTCAGTTGTAAAATGGAGCTGATTTGGGGCCAAGTGTGAGCCTGTCTTTCCTGCATCTAAATAGCTATTTTTATTCCCGTTTTCACCACATATCGTAGTAATGTGATCCCTCAACATCCACCAGAGTGATATTTCGCCCCAGGCCATTTCCTGGACTCTCACAGGGATCAAATTACCTCAAACGTGATCTCGGTCACCAAGTCTCGTGAAGTCCTGCGATACTTTCCTGCCGACTGGCCAACTACAGGTAGGACGCTTTGCGGTGGTGGTTTTAGCGTAACCAGCAGTAGCAATACCACTGATGTGAGATACCAATCATCTCTACCATGGTCTAATTTGTTTATGGCAGCGATTCCCAACCTGTGGGCTGCGGCCCTCTGGTGGTAGGCGGAGGTATTGCAAGTGTACCGCCAAAAAAAACCTTGCTGATCGACAGCGCCTTGAAAACGGTAACACTGAAAATGCTGCAACATGTTTTCAGATGCTGTGTTAGTGACTGGAAAATAAAGTGTTCTGAGAACGCATTATTTGGCCTCCATATTTTTTATGGGGTCAGAGGTGGGCCGTGCAAAGTTTTGAGATTTTCAAGTTGGAAAAAGGTTGGGAAATGCTGGTTTATGGTATTTAGCTTATATCAAGAGATCACAATTGATTTGACAATTATATTGATGTTTAAAGTGGTTTAAGCTTTCACTCACAGAAAATTGCTTCCTGGGATTACAAAAACTTTCTTTCACTCAGCTGCGTAGTCCTATTGCCCAACCATCTGTCCCCTAAATAGGCTAAAATCAAACCATAAAACATGATTTGGAAAATTCTGATTGTGTTCTTGAATCAATACTTTCCCAGTGGAAGAATGGCTTCTTGATTGATGAACACAATAACCTCTGCGGCTTAATTGCCTTCTCTCAGTAAAAGGCTTCATGAGTGAAAGTAATCGATTCATTTGAAATGTCAGGTCCAATATGGGAAAGCATAACTCTCAAAGAACAATCGCACTGAGTCGTTGATTCTAAATGGCTGAAGTTGAATTGGAGTGACTGAGTTGTCAACACACACCTCTAGGAGTCTATTCATTCTCGTGCTATTTCGGTCATCGTCAAAAAGTTTTTCGGCACACACACACACACACACACCTACACACACACACACACACACACACACACACACACACACACACACACACACACACACACACACACACACACACACACACACACACACACACACACACACACACTCACACACACACACTCTCTCACTCACACACACACACACACACACACACACACAGACACACAGACACACACACACACACACACACACACACACACATGTACACGTACACACACCATCACAAAGCATTACAGGAAATTGCAGTGGAGAGATAACTTGTGGCTCTGATTGAAATCCTCCTGTCATTCTAGGATCTAGTCAAGTTCAGCCGCTTCTCAAGTGGTGCGAGATTCTGACGCAGATACAAACTAGACCAAAAAAGTCTCTCTCTCGATCATTCTGGTTTCCAACTGAATACTCTGCAATGCTTCGCTTCGTTGTTCATGAATCATAAATGAACCACTGGTGCAATAGAGAGCCAAAGTGGAACGTCACTTCCTGCTTCAGCACTGTACCAGAGATTGTCATCCACCATTTATTTTCCCATAGACAGTTCATAAAATGCTTATAAAAATAGTTGTACTTGTTCAAACCAAACGGTTCAGATATATTTAGAAACAGGAGAGACCGCATAACATTTCACACAAAAAACTTTTTTTTTTTCAATGTTGTTGTTTTTTGTTTTTTGTCCAAGTGAAATGTTCTATGGTCTCTCCCGATTCTAAATATAGCTGAAACGTTTGGTTTGACCAAGTAAAACTATTTTCATAGGCATTTTACAAAATGTCTATATAAATAAATTGCGGAAGAAAATCTCTGGTACAGTGCTGCTGAAGCAGGAAGTGACGTTCACTTTGCCACTCTATACAGTCGATACAAAGCGTGAATAACTTTGTGAGTAACTTTCTCCAAGTCACAAAAGAATAGAAATGACCTAATATTCTTTTTCATTTTTACCCGTCCGGCTAGTGCAGCAGAAGATTCCTTGCCTACCAACATGAGGGTCGCAGGTTCGAGCCCCCGCGTTACCTCCGGCTTGGTCAAGCGTCCACACAGCCACAATTGGCCGTGTCTTCTTCGGGTGGGAAGCCGGATTAAGAGTATATGTGTCCTGGTCGCTGCAGTAGCGCCTACCTTGGTCGGCACGCCTGTTTCGGGGCAGGGGAACTGGGGGGGATAGCGTGATCCTCCCACGCACCACTGTATGTCCCGTCGGTGAAACTCCTTGCTGTATCCGATGGGTGGGGGTTGCGGTACACATACATTGGTAAAGGATCCTTAACTCACACCTACTTCCTAGTTCCTACTTATCTACTTCCTTTATTTGGGTCCCGGTTGACCCTCCACTGCTAGCTTTTGTTTACATGGTGATTTGTTTATAGATGGTGACATAGTTTATAGATTTGCTTGTCCCACTGCCCTGGCTAAGCTTGACCCTCTCTACCATGCTGCTCTGAGATTTATCACTAACTCAGCATATAGGACGCACCACTGCACGCTCTACTCTTTGGTTGCTTGGTCCTCACTTGCTACACACAGGTTGCAACACTGGTACATCTTTATTTATAAGGCTATTCTTGGCAAGCTTCCACCTTACATCTGCTCTAAGTTCGAACTGATTCAGAGTTCTGTAAATCTCAGATCCAGCGCTTGGGTGCGCTTTAGAGTGCCACCCGCGCGGACTGAGGTAAGTAGGAGAAGTCTTTTTTACTTTGGCCCTTGGTCTTGGAATGACCTTCAAACCCGCCTTAAAATGGCCTCTCTGGTGTCTTTATATGGTTTTAAACAAAAACTAGCCGAGGTCCTTGCCACCTGCTGTTCCTGCTTTGAGGTGTAGCACCTTGACTTTTTACTAGCTGTCTCTCATGTTGATGAGGCATGTTTTTGATTGTACAGTTTTATTGCATTGGTCTTTTAGATCATTTCTATTTGTCTTAAATTTTCTCCATTTTGAGTTGATGGTGGTCAAATGACAGAAATTTTTGTATATGTATTTGTACTTGTGTATTTTGTACGACGTGAAACGTGCTTTTGCCTTCTTTGACCAGATCACCCTTGAAAAAGAGACCTCGGTCTCAATGGGTTTTTATTTTCTGGTTAAATAAAGGTTTGATTGATTGATTGATTTACTGGGGCACAGACAGTGTTTTTCGTGAGCTCTTCTCTTTTGTCTGAGCTGTTGATAAAAAGGCAGAGATTTACATGTATTCTGAGGCCGTTTGATTACATTTGTAATGGTTGCCTTGCCACAGTAACGCAATGAGGCGAACTGGACATGTATTTTTGAGTTGTGATGGCTCGAGGAAGGAAGGAATAGTGCATTCTCCAATCTACAAGTCAAACGCTTCAAGAAGTTCAGACAGTATCAATTCACTCAGATAAATCACAGAGATCAAATACATGATTTCTGCCTTCTGCCTACACTAATAAAGAGAAAGTCTTTCCCACTGTAATGTCACTGAACCAATCAGATCATGGCAGAGCCTTTCCCCAAAAGGGTGAAACCATGCAGAACCAACCAAAATACATCTCTTTTCTTCCTCGTGCTCTTAAACTGTTTTATAAATGACCTAGCCGCGATTTAGCTTCTTTAAATGACCTATTTATTTTAGGATTTATCTTCTTAAATTCATAGCTTCTGCTTATGATGTTGATCGCTGTAATGTATGACGCATTTCGGGATTCACTGTTTAAAGACTGTGTGTGTTTTATGCTGTTGACGGCTCCTCTGCTAGTCAAACTTTAATAAATGAAACTTGAATTTGTCCTTGAAACGGCTGAAGAGCCTCAGGGCCAGAATAACGGCCAGAATAACCTGCATTTGTACAACATGCAGCTCAAAGTGCTTTACATCAATAGAAGGCAGATAAAAGACAGATACAAAATATACAAGTCATATAAAAGAAGAAGCAAAATGCATGAAAGAAAGAAAATAAAAGATTCAAATCAAGTGAAATAGAAAGATAATAGATACTGCCACCTTGCGATTGAACCCAGTTTGTCTTTAATTTTCTAACTGATTCTACTCTTGATCGGACATTTACATCAGATCTCACTGCCCACGGCAGACGAGAATCATCAAAGAGAAACCAATGAAATGAAGGATTTTTAGCAGTCGTCTGAAAATGCTTGCGTGGGGATTTGTACTTACTGTACAGACCAGCAGCACAAGACCTGAGGGCTCTAGATGGAAATAGAACAGCAGGGATTGTGTAATGTACGCAGGTCCTAAGCCATTAAGAGCTTTGCATACAAGTAAGAGAACTTTACAATCCTAAAGGAATGAGCCCTTATGTTAGAGCAGTGACATAAAGAGAGCGCCATGTGGTAACAGCCAGTCTAGCTCTCTGTGACAGCAGACAGGTAGAGAGCTGTGACAGCAGACAGGTAGAGAGATGTGACAGCAGATAGGCAGAGATGTGACAGCAGACACGTAGAGAGTCAGTCTGGACTCCAAGCCACCCACAATCACTTCAGTGGGTGGGAGTACTTGCCTTGACAGACAACTCCTTCAGCCAATCAGCGTCGCCAAATCCAGTCCTTCATTCAATCCGCATCGGATCGAGTCAAATTCACTCGGAAGAACAGCGAAAACGTCTTTTCCGCTGATAAACTCCGCTGGTGCATACTCCTGTTCTTCTTTAATTGTTGTTATTGGGTCTGTTCTCTCGTTTTGGGAGCGGCAGAGCCATGGGAGTCACCATTACTGTTTTGCCAGCGGTGTCCTTGATTGGCCGGTTGCGATGTCAATTACGAGGCAGGTCCCTGATTGGCCCGTGGACTTTGTAATGGCTCTGGGCGGGAGGCTACATGGCTGGCTATGATGAGGCCAGGGTGACGGCCAGAGAGCAGATTACGGAGGAGGGGACGTCTGCTTCAATCAACTTCTCGTTGCCTCACAAAGCCGGATTCAGCACGGTCCATTGGGGAGCAAGTGTGCAGAGGAAGAGGTTGAAAGACACCAGTTGATGCAGAAGGGTGAAACATGTATTGAGTATTATCAGAGCTTCTGGTGTGTGTTGAATGCAAAATAACCCCATCGTCGTACCTTTCTTCGAATGGATTTTCTTCTTTCTTCTCATGATGAATTAATTGGTCGCTGGACAGGCAAGGGGTGTGTGCAATTGACCTGTTACGTCCATGACCTTTGTCTCCTGTCAAACCCACTGTCTTTCCCGCCAAGCTCCGCTGCAAGGACTAGAAAAAAAGATCCTCTGGTGTAAAGTGTGAAATCCTAATGAATCCTGATGAATTCAATGGAGTAACACCTTTTTCTCCTTTCAGCTTGATGCCGACCGAGATGAAGAGGAGGTCTTCTGTGACATCAGCATGACTTTGGACAACAAGCTGTTCCCCTCCAAAGAGCCAGTTGCAGGTTAGATGAATACCTGTCTTACAAAACAACGAGACACCTACAAAGAGGATGGAAGGTCAATAGATGAACAACAGAAAAACAATACCTCCAAACTTTCCTTTCATTTGATTTGATTTCGAACATTTAAAGATAAAAAACAAACAAACAAACAAACACAGAGATGAAATAAAAGCCAGTGACAATAATAGATAACAAAAAACAATAAGCCATTACAGCAAGTGCAATGAGCAAATTCTCATACCCAACACAAATTAAAATTAACATGTTCGAAAATCCTACCCCTTCTCAACTAGCCCGTTCATCCATAAACTCCTATTTACAATTGGGGGGGAAAAAACTATACTTATTTTAATGATAATTAATATTTCCTTATAAATACACATATATTGCCATTTATACTTTATATACACTATACACGCAGTCAGCTTGACTTGAGTAATATCCCAAGCCAATATGGACCTTCATCTGCTAAAAACATAATTATTGCTTGATGAAGACTCTTATTTTATCGCTTACTTACACCATGACATTACCCTTATTTTAAGTAGATAAAAAAAAAACTGTGTCACATGCATATTCTGTATCTCCTTTTTCGTAACATAGTCTTTTCTATCGGTTATTTTACTCTAAAAGGGCGAGTTATGTAAATAACTCAATATAATAACACAAATTCACCCCCGTACAGTTGTTATGAATGGTGAAATTAGCTATAGGCCAAAACCGTGTTTTGGACCATGCTTAATCCTGTTACAAAGTGGGGCATTTTACCATGAGGTGCACGGGAACGACTCACTTTTGGGTCCAGCCTCAAGTGGCCATTCGAGGAACTACAGCTTTCAGTATCACCTCCGCGGCTTCCTCCTCCAAAGCCCGAGCTAGCCCACTGGTTTGAACAAAGCTTGGCCATGCCTCATGGATTTGTAATGATGGACCCACTGGCAGGTTTGTTGCACACATAAGGCTTGCCAGGGGCAAAATGTCTTTTTGACACATTTTAGGTGACATGTTTTTCAGTCAGTGCAAAGATTATGGAGCTCCAAACTGTGTATCAGTCGATTCCTAAGTTCTCAAAGTACTGCACCTTCACTTATATAAGGACTTGATCACCTCAAAGTCCTTGTATGTACCGTAATCTGATGACTGTGGCTATTAAAGTGCATCTGAATCTGAATGTGAATGAAGCAATGCAAAATACACTGTAGCCTATGTGACTCTCAGTCAGGGGTCTAACAGCTGCTGCACCTCTGGACGCACAAAATCCACGTTTGACTTTGCTCTAACTAGTGATTTTATTGTACGCAAAAATAGATCACACAGCCACACTAGGATGCCAACATGAGATGAAATGAATGTACTCCCGGTAGGAATATTGTCACAGCCCAAGTGCATAAAAACAAGTGTACTTTAGCCTTTCTCTAACAGGGAGGACATGAATAATAAACAATAAGTTAATTAACATACAGCAATACTTGACTGAACAATCATTTGTTTTGCAGTCAAAGCACAGCCAAGGTTTAAGAAACAATCAATGCAAAATCCTGCAGACCAAAGCTGCTTTGACGATATGATACTGCATGATATGATATGATTATATGATTATATTAATTAATACACAGGACAAGATGTTACTATCCCTTGTGCCAAAATCCGAGGAAAAACACATTTAGAAGCCCAATCCAGAATAAAACAAGCTAACAGGCTAACAAACTAATAAACAAGACACAAATCACCAGTTACCTACCCTAGCCAACAGCAGTATGAAGCATGTCATTGGGGTTTTCAAGTGGGCACCTTCCTTCACCGACGTTTCGTTAAGTTAGGCCCACGACACCTCAAGAAGGCTTAACGGTGTAATCCAGCGTCCTGGAAACACCCCCCTCCATGCTACCACCGCACAACTGCATATTACCTCACTATCTAAGCCTAGCTATCCAGGTCGGTTCGGTATGACATTCCTGACTACACCACCACTGTCAATGATTCAGCCCTGTTGATGCGGACCGTTAATCATGACCAACAACAAACAATCCCTAACTACACCACCACTGTAGTTAGGGATTGTTTGTTGTTGGTCATGATATATGATGTGATGTGATAAGATATGATTATATCATATCATATATAATATACTCACTGCTGAGTTATTTCATCAGCACCATAGTGTTACTGACAGGCTTTGTGCTGAACAGTGTGCATACAGTACATGAGAATAAAAAAACAAATAGGGGAACCCAAAAATATCACCCACAGTATTGGCTCCCTGGTTACCACAAGAGTTGGCATAGCAACCGATAAAGCAGGGCCAGCCATACTTCATGAGAATTACAGTATCAACAAGGTTGGAATCCATCTCCATCAGATTGCTTGGCTGAAATGCCCTACTGCAGTGGGGTCTATCCAGGGGGGTATATATATATATATATATGTATGTATGTATGTATGTAATATATATATATATACGATATATATATATATATATATATATATATATATATATATATATATATATATTAGGGGTGTCACGATACACTCAGTTCACGATACGATACGATACATGATATTGGGTTCACGATAACGATATGATTTTTTATTTTAACAATATTTTTTTGCGATCGATTTGTAAGTTGAGGGGGCATCCTCCACGCTAATTTGAGTAATTCCACCATTTTCATCCTCCGTCTGTTCAAACAAATCAATGAAAAGGAGAGCGGGCATGCAATCAGATGCAGATCAGTGCCACCATGTTCAGCTTCTTTTTCTCACGATATGAGATTTCATCTCAACGATACGTATTGTCACGTTTTGATATCGCGATATATTGTGGGACGATATATTGTGACATCCCTAATATATATATATACATATATATATATATATATATATGTATATATACATATATATATGTATATGTACATATATGTATATGTATATATACATATATATATGTATATATGTATATGTATATATATATACATATATATATATATATATATATATATATATATTAGGGATGCACCGATCGATCGGCACGTGACCGGAAATGGCCGATTTTCACGTGATCGGCCTCGATCGGTGATCTGCGCCGGTCACTCTAAATAGCCGATTCTGTGAGCCGATTTTCACATGACGTGCGCGCACCCCAAAGCACCGAGACAGGCACCCAGCCACCACACCACACACGCCAGCATACCTTCCTCGTTGTGGAATTTTTTTCACCGTCAGTGAAGTAGACAAAGCTCGCAGTTTGTCACACATGCTAGTCGAAAATAAGCCGTGGAGACAGAGGTGCGGCCGAGTCCCGCTCGGCTGGAGTCCAGTCTGAGCGGCTCGCTTCACCTCACTGGCCCCTCTCTCTCTGCTCTCTCTCCCCGGGAAGCGGTGCTCCAGCTACCCACCACCGCGCACAGCCGGCTTGGCGAGGTGAACGCGAGCATTGTGTCCAGTATAACCATTCCCGACCTGCATTCTCCATTCCACATCAGCGCTGCTGCCTCAGCCTGTCAGTCATGTTGTAACGTAGATACAGGAGAGACTATTTGTTTCGTATTGCAAATAGAACGACGGACATAATAATAAAAATGCATCGGACTCACAAGTGTGCAAGGTTTTCTGTGCGTGACGATATTTTTTCGGATGGCAGATAAAAATACGCATACCAAACTTCGGACTGTGTGTAAACTCCGCCTGATATTCAGACTGAAGATCGTTACTGTAACTCATAAACGCATTTCCCCTCTACTCAAGAGGACTGGTCTGGAGCCAGTCTATAAACTCCTTGTCCATGGATCATTTTGATGTTCTGTTGCACCTGTTTTCTTTTGGAAAAGTAAATGCATGATAGCTGTGGGATATAGGCTATTGGATTTAATTAAATTTTTGTATTCATTGTATTTGCACAAAAAAGCTCTGTCCAGTAGCCTAACCTGGAACACTTTTATTTTGAGATGTGTTTGAGTGAGATGGTCCTACTTCATGCAAATGATAAGAATTGTTCTATGAATCTTAATTTTCAAACAAAGTTACAAAAACGTTTGTGTAAGCTGTCAATTGTTGTTCTTAGAAAGAAAATCGGAATCGGCATAAATCGGTATCGGCAAGTCAGACTATTCAAAAATCGGAAATCGGAATCGGCCAAGAAAATGGCAATCGGTGCATCTCTAATATATATATATATATATCATTTGTTTTATATTTTAGAACATACACAGTCAAGAACAAAAAAAGAACAAGCTCAGACACAGGAGGAAAAATAAAGAAAATACTATTATCGACGTTCCAATATTACAACGTGGTGCTACCAGCCGCGTGAGTTGTGCGTGGTGGAAGATTTGCGCTGTACAGGAAGCCTCAAAAAAGGTACGGCTGTCCCAGTGTCTATTTACCTGCTGAAATAGACTCTGGGTTCCCAGATTGCTGTGTCAGAGACTGCTGCACAGCCGTAGGGAGGAGCAGAGAGGATTCCGAGCAGCCGAAGATGGCAAATTCCGCCTCCGGCTGAAGGGTTATTTTGTAGGCCTTAGAGTACCAATCAAATATTTTGGCCCAGAATCCAGATAGTGAATGACAGAACCAAAAAGCGGGGGGTCTTCTCCTTGCAGTCAAGGCTTACTGTAATTGACTCAGAGATCTTTCCATCGAGAATACATTTACTTGCGACAGCTAATCACACAGCTTCAGTCCAGTCGAGACATTTTTCCAGATATGTTTCCCTTAACTCATTGAGTGCCAGCCACTTTTGGAGAACGGGCGCTCCCAGTGCCAGAGTTTCAGAGCGTTTTCAGTGATTTCTCGAGGCCCACAGAATATTGTGTGATATTACTATGTAAACACCGAACACGCACAAAGAACGATGAGACTATTGTATCAGCAGCAAAAAAAAGTTTATTGATATAATTTTCCATTCTTTAGTTATCAGCCGGAGAAGATAGGTCAAAAACAGCAAAAACAGGCGTTTCCATCTAGAAGCTGAGATATTGAGCCTTTTGTGAAATGAAGCATTTCAAGCAAATCACTGACTCTGAAACTAATATTTTCTGACCTGAAACATCTGAACAGTAATTTCCTTCAATATAACAGCACCCCCACCCCGCTCTACTGCAAACTCCTCCTCCGTGGGTGTGTCTCTGGTGGCTCTGCTCCCTCTGCTGCTTGTCAGGCGAGTCTCTGCTGCTTGCGGATCCACGTTCGGATGGCGGCCGCTCGTCGGGGGAGTCTGGATCGGGCTCGCTCGTTTCTGGGGTTTCGGTTGTGAGCTGGGATGAAGCTGCGTCCGATTCTGGGCTTTCTGGGCTTTCTGCTGCGCGTTTTAAAGTGTGCTGCACCCAGAGTCTATTTTCGGAGCCCCCCACCATTGTGCGCCGGCTCCCAGCGCGACAGCGAAAAGCCAAACCATTCTCATGAGAATGGTTTCATCACGGCTTTTTCTGCTGTTTTTACTCAACTTTCTCTAATCTGGAGAGCACTGTCGCCACCTAATGGGTCGGTAAAATAGGTTATACACATTCAACATGCCCCAAAATTTTACAGGAGATGTATTAGGCATTGATCCACGTTCCACCGTCAAAAAACGCAATTGACGACAATCGTCGTCATTGGCACTCTACGTTAGTAATCGAATTGACGACGATTGTCGTCATTGGCACTCAATGAGTTAATGTAGTCTCACAGCAGGTGTTCACTTCATGGTGCCATTTCCAAGATCAGAAAATGAATAGAGCACCATTTGAATGGGCTGCTAAAAGGGTCTGTTTTTGTACCATGGGGTGTACATAAGAAAACAACTGAATGAAGTCAGTAAGTAAGCTAAGTCAGTGGTTCTGTGGGGTCTGGGGGCGTGCAGGGGTCTTTGAGCGGGTTCCAGGGCGTCGCCAGCAAAAAGGCGAATCATTTATTTTCACTGTAATTCCATCCATAACACAATGACAGAATGTATTACGATTTTTTTTTGGTCATGCGTGTTTCACTTTCATCTAAATGCAAAAATCTTATCAGATGGGGAACCCTGGGACAAAAATCTTATTAAGTGAGGGCTCGTGGTATAATTAGTTTCAGTTTATGGGTCCTTGATGTGACAAACTGAGAACCACTGAGCTAAGTAATGCAGATTCAGGCACGTTTTCTGCCTACTGGGACGCATGTGTTCAATCTTTAAATCATACTCTGCTCTGCCTTCATCCTCAGCAAGTCATATTTCTCTCATTGAACAGGTGACAGGCTTGAAATTGCTTTGCTCCGCTGAAATAGAGGAGGAAGGGCTGAGTTAGAGATCAAGTGAAATTGAAAAGGAAACAAAAAAGATGGTCAAAGAGCAATTATTAAACGCAACACACAAAAAGATTGCAGTCAAAAGCTGTGGTGAGAAGCAGAGATGGGTCTTCTCCAAGGTAGTCTGGGCTCCAGACAATAGAGACCTCCGCCTACCAATCGTCTGGGAACGTCTTGTCAAATTGATGGAACAGCGGCGAGAACGGCCCTTTGTCAAGTTACCGGATACAGTAGAGTAGGGTATCGGCCCCCTCGGCTGCTGCGTGGCAATTGCTCAACTTCGCATCACATCACTGATGATGTCACAATGCCTATGACATCCTCAGTGCCTATGACATCATCACGGATGCCATAAGATGATTTTGGTCAATAATGATGTCACTGATGACCTCACTGATGATGTCATAGACATTGTGACATCATCAGTGCGACAAAAATGGAAACAAACATTGTCCACTTGCTCCCTTTTATATAAAATAGGGATTGAAACCAACTGGAGATGGAGCATTGACTACAGTCTATGAGATACAGCGAATCACTTTGTAACACGGAGAACTTTTTAAAACATTGTAAGGGGTACGGTGGCGCAGTCGGTAGCGCTGTCGCCTCACAGTTAGAAGGTCCTGAGTTCGATTCTCGCCTGGGACACTGTGAGCGCTGTGGTTGTGTTCCCCCCCATATCTTCAGTGCCTACTGCCCAGGTGGGTTATCTTGTCGTAAGGGCCTTTCTCTCTGTGTGGAGTTTGCATGTTCTCCCTGTACCCCCCAGGGGGTTCCTCCGTATATAATCCCCCCACTAAAAACATGCAGAAGATCAGATCGTCATCGTCATCCGACCAGTGACGACAACATCCGAAGTTGGTCCCCGGGTGCTGTACGAGAAAGCAACCACTGCTCCTGGCCTGCCCCTCTGAGGAAAGGACATGCCTGGATGGGTTAAATGCAGAGGACACTTTTCACCGGCCACCGTCAACCAAAAAACAAAGTTCCTAGCAAGAATATCATCATTTATCAACAGAGAGGCTATGAAAGTGCTAGCAGGTGCACTCATCCAGTGCCATTTTGATTACGCCTGTATCTCCTGGTACTTAAACACCACCAAAGCACTTAAAATCAAACTCCAGACCTCCCAGAACAAATTAGTCCGGCTGCTCCTCAATCTCCACCCCATGACTCATCTCCTCCCCGAGCACTTCTCTGGTCTTAGATGGCTCAGGGTGGAAGATCGAGTCTCACACATTAAAATGTGTATGGTGCGAAAGATCAAAAACAGGACAGTCCCAAACTACTTATTGGGCTACTTCTCCAATGTCTGTGAAGTACACAGGTACTCCACCAGGGGGAGCTCCACGGATTTGGTTCCTATTAAATTCAGAACCAACATGGGGAAAAATTCATTCTTATACTCTGCCGCCGTTCAATGGAATGCTCTACCATCAGCACTGAAAGAAATAGATTCCTTGACAAATTTTAAAAATGCTTTAAAAAAATGGTTTTATACAAAATGGTCTTAGATTGACCTTTTATTAATCTTAAAATGCTTTAAAAATGGTCTTATACAAAATGGTCTTAGAGTGACCTTTTATAGGTGCCCCCCATTAGGTTAGATTGGGTTGTATTGTTATCTGTTTATGTGTGTGAATGTACGTATTGTTTTCCTTATGTTACGTATTTTATTAGGATTTGTTGGGTTTATTTTAATTGCACTAATTGTCTTTTATTTTATTTTATGCTTATTTTTTATTGATTATTCTATGTGCCCTACTTCCCCATATTATCCTTCCCCCTGCGTGGCAGGCACACCCACGCGTTACCCGCAGACTCCGACAAGTGCTTAATGCACTCATACTGTTATACACTTACACACACTCAGGCATACACACAACAGTGCACTTTTTATCACAGTCATCTTAAGGACCGCAATGGAAACAAGCTGTTAGCTTTATTGCGTTTTTTTATCCTTTTGATAATGGTGGGCCTGTGCATGTATATACTGTATGTATACACTGTTTGTTCATTATCAATAAAGAACTCAATCAATCAAAAAAAGCATGAGTGTGTTGTGGCCGCATGCATGTGTTGTGGTGTTCGTGTGACAATAAAAGACGGGCTTGTCCGTTACGAGTTTTTTTTTTTTTTTTTAATGGATGCCTCGAGCAACCTTAAATTATTTGATTCCGTTTTATCTGTTTACAAGCGCACAACTTCTGCATGTCACCCGCCCCTTCTGAAGGTGTAGCCTAAAGACTCTGGATTGGTTCTGTGATCTAGTTTTCTTTTAACTCCAATTGTTTCCATCCAGTTTTAAAGTCGAGCTGAAATGAAAAATTACTTTTAACTATTTTAGAGCACACCCCTGGTCATAACTATACCTATTTAACAATGTGTGGCAAAAAAAATCACAAAAATATAATTACTTTGGTTTTTCACATGGAAATTCAACCGTGTTGTCTTCATTCATAATGAAATCTGCAGTGTGCTGCTAACGTCAAGCATACTGTACTACCCAATTCCAACCATGACATGACAGCTCTCAAGTCTCAATCAATCTTCATGGCTAGAAGAAAACTCCAAGCAGGCAACATGGTAATGGTAATGTCTTAATTTAATGTAGATGCAAAAGCCATGTAATTGGCTCGTTAACTCGGTTCTCAGCTCTGGGGCTCGGCACAGTGATCCGAGCACGCAGTCCACTGCACTGTATTTACATTGTGTTTGTACTACAGACTGTTATTGAAACGTCGGATTTGTCGGTTATAATACATTATTTCGCGGACTTCTGCCTCCCTCTCTGCTCCGAGGCACTGCAGGCCAGGGAGGGCAGCGCACCCGACTCGCCTCGCCTTCAGTCAGTCCCTCGTCCGAGACACGGCCACTTTTCAATGGTCAAATCAAACTCCTCCAACCGCTATGCCCCGCCTCTCAACCCTGTTTCACTCGAAATACGTCGCGATAAGGAAGTCACAGACTGTGCAAATGGCGTTTCAGCTCGACTTGAACAAGGAAAGCTGGGAGAAAGTTCTCAGTCTCTAGTTGAGTGATATGGATAGAGTCTATCTCCCAGGAGGAAAGTGCTCTCCTCCGACCTCCTGCATCCTCCGGCCGTCATTATGGCAGCACATTTCCTGACTCGCAGGCTGAGGTGCAGCTGAGCTGACAGCCTCTTCCACCTCACATCAATGGCCTCAACAGCAAAACAGAAATGTGGAGAAGCTTCCTCCACCGTCAGTCATCTCTCTCTCTCCCCGATGACAAAATGCACTTTGGCATTTTGCTGAATCGGACTCGTGAACCACAGAGGAAATGCCGGGCCGCCTTGTTTTGTTTCCGCCTTAGCTCCTCTCATGACTGTGTTGTCACTGCTTTCCTACACAGTCCCTTATCAGACCATTAGAAAATCTCATAATTACGTCCCAAAACAATATGCTCGTCTCACAAGTGTCGCAGGGAAATCTTGTGAACTCGTGCGCTGGAGGTTTAAAGCTCAGCGCTGCTGATCCTCAACTTTCGATCAAACTCTTTTCCTCTGAAATGGCTGTCGTGTCTTCTTTTGTGTTTGTGCCGGTGCACCCAGCCATCACAGCGCTCGCTATCAGCCCCTGCTGGTGGGAGGCTATAAGTCTATTGTAACAATAAACACGAGGTATGTAGAAATAGGGCTGGGATAGTTCTCTTTCTACTTATGGGACCAGCGACCGGCTGGAGTTTTTTAAAAACATATAAAAAATATATTTATCAGCAGCGCCAAGCTTTCAAACCCCAGCACCCAAGTTCACAAGACCCTTGTGCAACTGTGACCTTTGAGATTTCTCTGCAACACTTAAGACGAGCGTTGTTTTGCCGACCTCGGCTTGAGACTTAACTGTGAGATTTTCTAATAGTCGTATAAGGGACTGTGTAGGAACACAGTGACAACACAGTCATGGAAGGGGCTAGTCTGATGAAGAGCAGTGTTACTGTTCCAAACATTACCTCTGTACAATAAAATAAAGTAAGCTTGGAGCCCTGCAGTGTGCGAGATGTTTTATCCCTTTTTTCAGGGCCTAGTTTCCGCCCTGCTTCTCTCCTCGTATCATCTACATTCTGAGGCTTTTTAACATAATACATCAGTGGAATTCGCAGCTGCCTCATTTCTGGTATCTGCATGATTTTTTTTTACGCCACGTTGTTGTTGTTGTTGTTGTAGCGGTTTCTAACCCAGTTCTCTAATGTGGAAGCTCTGGTGCACAGGCAGACGCTGCCATGTATTAGCCTGCTCACAACCCATTTACACGGAGGAGGAGGGCAAAGAATCCACCACATTCTCCCTCAGTGTCTTTTTGACAGCGGGGAATTGTCCTTTTTGATTCATGGTTCAGTTGCTTAAAGGAATAGTCCACCCAAAAAAAGAAATTTCTGTCATCGTCTACTCACCCTCATGCCATTTGAAACACGGCTGAATGTGACCTCCCTGTGTGTTCGACTATAACACACAGGGAGGTTGCCAGCACAAGTCCATAGCAGCCTTCTCCAAAACAACTGAAGTCAGTGGGGACCAGTTCTTCAGAGTTGCAAAAAAGACCTATATTTACAGTCAGCAACACATAATGGTGTATAGGTCTTTCTATTCACAGCGTGACTGTTTGGCTGTTGGAACTCAAGGTCCCCATTGACCATTGATTTGGCATGATGGTGAGTAGATGATGATAGATTTTTTTTCTGTTTCTTTAATTGAACACGGCAACATTTTGGGAGAGTCGCCTATATAGTTGCCATATTCCCAATGGTAAAACGAGAAGATAGATGCCCTTCTCTTCTCTGTGCGTGTAGTAGAAAAATAGCAATCCGCCCCCCCCTCCCGCTGTACTTAGCTTAGCACAATGAATGGTAGTCATTGGTACTGGCTAGCCTACCCCTGTTAACGCGAGCAAAAATGAGGGGGAAAAAACGGGGAGGAAGGGAAAAAATGCTTCCATACTCCTCACCTGGTGTAGGTCAATTCCAAGCCTCCACAAAGACATCATTACACCCTTTCTTTAGCTGAAATCTGCATGGTAGGCCGGTGCATACAGTACTGTAGCCTAATAGGCAAATCTCCCCAAAAGTTGGTGTGTTTCTCTAACAATGGCGGTTTGTTGTGGATGTTTAGTTTCTCAGTTTCAGTTTCAGTTTATTTGTAAAAGGACAGTACACATTAATCAACATGACTGTTAATGTGCCAGTCTTAGCCAGCTGGCTAATTCGCAACTGCAGTCCTTTGGCAAGATGTTTGCATTGTGTTGCTCAG